>NW_028157667.1:0-47500 GCF_964263955.1 Coregonus lavaretus
GACAGAGAGAGAGAGAGAGAGAGAGAGAGAGAGAGAGAGAGAGAGAGAGAGAGAGAGAGAGAGAGAGAGAGAGAGAGAGAGAGAGAGAGAGAGAGAGAGGAGAGAGAGAGAGAGAGAGAGAGAGAGAGAGAGAGAGAGAGAGAGAGAGAGAGAGAGAGAGAGAGAGAGAGAGAGAGAGAGAGAGAGAACAGGGTTCCCGAGTGGCTCAGCGGTCTAAGGCACTGCATCTCAGCGTCACTACAGACCCCCTGGTTCGATTCCAGGCTGTATCACAACCGGCCATGATTGGGAGTCACATAGAGCGGCCCAGGTTTGGCCGGTGTACGCCGTCATTGTAAATAAGAGTTTGTTTTTAACTGACTTGCCTAGTTCAATAAAATAAATAAAAAGGCTCTGTCTGTTGTATGGTGTGTGACTGACAAGGAGGGTTATACAGATGGACATGGAGAGAGGTGAGGAGGGGCTAAAACACAGCCAGGGGCGAAGGGTGGAGCTCAGCTCAAACTGATAACCCTGGGACGTGAGGGAGCCGACGGACTGACCGCCGAGACAGAAAGCACCTCTGAGACTAAATTTGCTCCGCGGTGCTGGGAATATCTACTACGGCTGCTAAACAGATAGTGCAGGGCTCTCGTCTCGTCACATCTCTCCCCGGTCCTGGCTGTCTGATAACCAGATGAGTCAGAGATTTGGAGGGAGAGATGCCACTCAGATCCGGCCCAGACATGCCGACTGACACTCACAAATCAACTAAATAGGATTGAGGATGTCCTGCTGTGAAAACCAGTACTTTTCATAGTTTTTTCTCTCCATCTAATGCTTAGTATTCAATGATGAACATGACTGACACCAAACAGGATTGGGAGACAGCGGCTCTGAACACTCCAGAAACGCTTTTCCTCTTTTCTTTTCTCTGCGTGTACAGTTAGACTTGTTGTCTAATACCTGGCCTGTTCACCCTGCTACCATCTAGAAGGAGGAGACACTACAGGGCCTGTTCACCCTGCTACCATCTAGAAGGAGGAGACACTACAGGGCCTGTTCACCCTGCTACCATCTAGAAGGAGGAGACACTACAGGGCCTGTTCACCCTGCTACCATCTAGAAGGAGGAGACACTACAGGGCCTGTTCACCCTGCTACCATCTAGAAGGAGGAGACACTACAGGGCCTGTTCACCCTGCTACCATCTAGAAGGAGGAGACACTACAGGGCCTGTTCACCCTGCTACCATCTAGAAGGAGGAGACACTACAGGGCCTGTTCACCCTGCTACCATCTAGAAGGAGGAGACACTACAGGGCCTGTTCACCCTGCTACCATCTAGAAGGAGGAGACACTACAGGGCCTGTTCACCCTGCTACCATCTAGAAGGAGGAGACACTACAGGGCCTGTTCACCCTGCTACCATCTAGAAGGAGGAGACACTACAGGGCCTGTTCACCCTGCTACCATCTAGAAGGAGGAGACACTACAGGGCCTGTTCACCCTGCTACCATCTAGAAGGAGGAGACACTACAGGGCCTGTTCACCCTGCTACCATCTAGAAGGAGGAGACACTACAGGGCCTGTTCACCCTGCTACCATCTAGAAGGAGGAGACACTACAGGGCCTGTTCACCCTGCTACCATCTAGAAGGAGGAGACACTACAGGGCCTGTTCACCCTGCTACCATCTAGAAGGAGGAGACACTACAGGGCCTGTTCACCCTGCTACCATCTAGAAGGAGGAGACAGTACAGGGCCTGTTCACCCTGCTACCATCTAGAAGGAGGAGACACCACAGGGCCTGTTCACCCTGCTACCATCTAGAAGGAGGAGACACCACAGGGCCTGTTCACCCTGCTACCATCTAGAAGGAGGAGACACTACAGGGCCTGTTCACCCTGCTACCATCTAGAAGGAGGAGACACTACAGGGCCTGTTCACCCTGCTACCATCTAGAAGGAGGAGACACTACAGGGCCTGTTCACCCTGCTACCATCTAGAAGGAGGAGACACTACAGGGCCTGTTCACCCTGCTACCATCTAGAAGGAGGAGACACTACAGGGCCTGTTCACCCTGCTATCATCTAGAAGGAGGAGACACTACAGGGCCTGTTCACCCTGCTACCATCTAGAAGGAGGAGACACTACAGGGCCTGTTCACCCTGCTACCATCTAGAAGGAGGAGACACTACAGGGCCTGTTCACCCTGCTACCATCTAGAAGGAGGAGACACTACAGGGCCTGTTCACCCTGCTACCATCTAGAAGGAGGAGACACTACAGGGCCTGTTCACCCTGCTACCATCTAGAAGGAGGAGACACTACAGGGCCTGTTCACCCTGCTACCATCTAGAAGGAGGAGACACTACAGGGCCTGTTCACCCTGCTACCATCTAGAAGGAGGAGACACTACAGGGCCTGTTCACCCTGCTACCATCTAGAAGGAGGAGACACTACAGGGCCTGTTCACCCTGCTACCATCTAGAAGGAGGAGACACTACAGGGCCTGTTCACCCTGCTACCATCTAGAAGGAGGAGACACTACAGGGCCTGTTCACCCTGCTACCATCTAGAAGGAGGAGACACTACAGGGCCTGTTCACCCTGCTACCATCTAGAAGGAGGAGACACTACAGGGCCTGTTCACCCTGCTACCATCTAGAAGGAGGAGACACTACAGGGCCTGTTCACCCTGCTACCATCTAGAAGGAGGAGACACTACAGGGCCTGTTCACCCTGCTACCATCTAGAAGGAGGAGACACTACAGGGCCTGTTCACCCTGCTACCATCTAGAAGGAGGAGACACTACAGGGCCTGTTCACCCTGCTACCATCTAGAAGGAGGAGACACTACAGGTGCATCAAAGCTGGGACCGAGAGACTGAAAAAGAGCTTCTATCTCCAGGCCAGCAGACTGTTAAATAGTCACCACTAGCCGGCCTCCACCCAGTACCCTGCCCTGAACCTTAGTCACTGTTACTAGCAGGCTACCACCCAGTACTCTACTCTGCACCTTAGAGACTGCTGCCCTATGTACATAGTCATGGAACACTGGACACTTTAATAATGTTTACATACTGTTTTACCCACTTCATATGTACAATTGAAGTCAGAAGTTTACATACACCTTAGCCAAATACATTTAAACTCAGTTTTTCACAATTCCTGACATTTAATCCTGGTAAAAAATCCCTTTCTTAGGTCAGTTAGGATCACCATTTTATTTTAAGAATGTGAAATGTCAGAATAATAGTAGAGAGAATGATTTATTTGAGCTTTTATTTCTTTCATCACATTCCGAGTGGGTCAGAAGTTTACATACACTCAATTAGTATTTGGTAGCATCGCCTTTAAATTGTTTAACTTGGGTCAAACATTTCGGGTAGCCTTCCACAAGCTTCCCACAATAAGTTGGGTGAATTTTCGGCCCATTCCTCCTGACAGAGCTGGTGTAACTGAGTCAGGTTTGTAGGCCTCCTTGCTCGCACACGCTTTTTCAGTTCTGCCCACACATTTTCTATAGAATTGAGGTCAGGGCTTAGTGATGGCCACTCCAATACCTTGACTTGGTTGTCCTTAAGCAATTTTGCCACAACTTTGTAAGTATGCTTGGGGTCATTGTCCATTTGGAAGACCCATTTGCGACCAAGCTTTAACTTCCTGACTGATGTCTTGAGATGTTGCTTCATATATATATCCACATAATTTTCCAAACATAACGATGGTCATTATGGCCAAACAGTTCTATTTTTGTTTCATCAGACCAGAGGACAATTCTCCAAAAAGTACGATCTTTGTCCCCATGTGCAGTTGCAAACCGTAGTCTGGCTTTTTTATTGCGGTTTTGGAGCAGTGGCTTCTTTCTTTGCTGAGCGGCCTTTCAGGTTATGTGGATATAGGACTCGTTTTACTGTGGATATAGATACTTTTGTACCTGTTTCCTCCAGCATCTTCACAAGGTCCTTTACTGTTGTTCTGGGATTTATTTGCACTTTTCGCACCAAAGTACGTTCATCTCTAGGAGACAGAACGCGTCTCCTTCCTGAGTGGTATGACGGCTGTGTGGTCCCATGGTGTTTATACTTACGTACTATTGTTTGTACAGATGAACGTGGTACCTTCTGGCGTTTGGAATTTGCTCCCAAGGATGAACCAGACTTGTGGAGGTCTACAATTTTTATTCTGAGGTCTTGGCTGATTTCTTTTGATTTTCCCATGATGTCAAGCAAAGAGGCACTGGGTTTGAAGGTAGGCCTTGAAATACATCCACAGGTGCACCTCCAATTGACTCAAATGATGTCAATTAGCCTATCAGAAGCTTCTAAAGCCATGACATCATTTTTTGGAATTTCCCAAGCTGTTTAAAGGCACAGTCAACTTAGTGTATGTAAACTTCTGACCCCCTGGAATTGTGATACAGTGAATTATAAGTGAAATAATCTGTCTGTAAACAATTGTTGGAAAATTACTTGTGTCCTAACCGACTTGCCAAAACTATAGTTTGTTAACAAGAAATTTGTGGAGTGGTTAAAAAACGAGTTTTAATGACGCCAACCTAAGTGTATGTAAACCTCCGAATTCAACTGTATATACTGTATTCTAGACAAGACTCATCCTATAGCATTACTGCTGTACATACCTTTTCTATTCATATACTGTCCATACTGTCTATTCACACCATCAAATACATATATATTTATATCCTGGACTCTGACATTGTTCGTTCTGATATTTCTAGATTTCTTAATTCCTCTCTTTTTATTTTTTGGATTTGTGTGTATTGTTTTGTATTGTTAGGTAGGAACATCAGCATTTCACTGCACCTGTGATAAGATCTGCAAAATGTGTATACACTACCAGTCAAAAGTTTGGACACACCTATTCATTCCAGGGTTTTTCTTAATTTCTTACTATTTTCTACATTGTAGAATAATAGTAAAGACATCAAAACTATGAAATAACACATATGGAATCATGTAGTAACCAAAAAAGTGTTAAACAAATCAAAATATATTTTTTATTTGAGATTCTTCAAAGTAGCCAACCTTTGCCTTGATGACAGCTTTGCACACTCTTGGCATTCTCTCAACCAGCTTCATGAGGTAGTCACCTGGAATGCATTTCAATTAACAGGTGTGCCATGTTAAAAGTTAATTTGTGGAATTTCTTTCCTTCTTAATGCCTTTGAGCCAATCAGTTGTGTTGTGACAAGGTAGGGGGTGTATACAGAAGATAGCCCTATTTGGTAAAAAGCCAAGTTCATATTTTTGGCAAGAACAGCTCAAAGAAGCAAAAGAGAAACAACAGTCCATCATTACTTTAAGACATGAAGGTCAGTCAATCCGGAACATTTCAATAACTTTTTAAGTTTCTTCAAGTGCAGTCGCAAAAACCATCAAGCGCTATAATGAAACTGGCTCTCATGAGGACCGCCACAGGAAAGGAAGATCCATAGTTACTTCTGCTGCAGAGGATAAGTTCATTAGAGTTACCAGCCTCAGATATTGCAGCCCAAATAAATGCTTCACAGAGTTCAAGTAACAGACACATCTCAACATCAACTGTTCAGGAGGAGACTGCGTGAATCAGGCCTTCATGGTCGGATTGCTGCAAAGAAACCACTACTAAAGGACACCAATAAGAAGAAGAGACTTGCTTGGGCCAAGAAACACAAGCAATGGACATTAGACCAGTGGAAATCTGTCCTTTGGTCTGATGAGTCAACATTTTAGATTTTTGGTTCCAACCGGCGTGTTTTTGTGAGACAAGGTGTGGGTGAACGGGATGATCTCCGCATGTGTATTTCCCACCGTAAAGCATAGAGGGGGAGGTGGTCCCCTGTAGCTCAGTTGGTAGAGCATGGCGTTTGCAATGCCAGGGTTGTGGGTTCAATTCCCACGGGGGGCCAGTATGATTTTTTTTTTTTTATAATGTATGCACTCACTAACTGTAAGTCGCTCTGGATAAGAGCGTCTGCTAAATGACTAAAATGTCAAAATGAAAAATGACTAAAATGTGTTATGGTGTTATGTGTTATGGTGTGGGGGTGCTTTGCTGGTGACACTGTCTGTGATTTATGTAGAATTCAAGGCACACTTAACCTTCTGCAGCGATACGCCATCCTATCTGGTTTGCGCTTAGTGGGACTATAATTTGTTTTTCAACAGGACAATGACTCAACACACCTCCAGGCTGTGTAAGGGCTATTTTAACAAGAAGGAGAGTGATGGAATGCTGCATCAGATGACCTGGCCTCCCTTTTACTCCCCAATTTCGATCTTGTCTCATCGCTGCAACTCTCCAACGGGCTCGGGGGGCAAAAGTCAAGTCATGCATCCTCCGAAACGTGACCCACCAAACTGCGCTTCTTAACACCCGCTTAACCCGGAAACCAGCCACACCAATGTGTCGGAGGAAACACCGTTCACCTGACGACCAAGGTCAGCCTGCAGGCGCCCGGCCCACCACAAGGAGTCGCTAGAGCACGTTGAGCCAAGTAAAGCCCCCCCAGCCATACCCTCCCTTAACCCGGACGACGTTGGGCCAATTGTGCGCCGCCCTATGGGACTCCCAATCACAGCCGGTTGTGATACAGCCCAGGATCAAACCCAGGTCTGTAGTGATGCCTCTAGCACTGCGATGCAGTGCCTTAGACCACTGTGCCACTCGGGAGGCTCGACCAATATAATTGGATTTGATTGGTATGCAGTGATGAACAATATTTCATAGGATAGAGATACTTTGGAAACAGAGACATGATTTTCTCCATCTGTACACTTGTTGTCTGTTGCTTGGTATGCAGTGATGAACATTGTTTCTTTCACAGGGCTATATAAAACCATTTATCTGGAGAGAGATGTGATTACTGAGATTCAGCCTCCTCCCTAGATGAACTGTTTATTGTGCCATCATACCCCAGGGCCAACCAGCCTCTCCCATCCTCTCTCGCTCTCTCTCTCTCTCTGTGTGTCTCTCTCTCTCTCCTCCTCTTCTCTCCTCCCTCACTCCATCTCTCTATATCTCCCTCTCCTCCCTCCAACTCTCCTCCACTCCTCCCTGCACCTCATCTCATTCAACAGATCAACATATTAAAAACACAGCACCAACATATTAAAAACACAACACCAACATATTAAATTTGTTTCACATCAAACACCCAGCTAATTAATTCAATCTAAACGCTGGAGGATGTAGTTAGTATGTAATAAAGGTGTGGTTGAGGTGTTACTGTGGAATATCATAATAAAGGTGTGGTTGAGGTGTTACTGTGGAATATCATAATAAAGGTGTGGTTGAGGTGTTACTGTGGAATATCATAATAAAGGTGTGGTTGAGGTGTTACTGTGGAATATCATAATAAAGGTGTGGTTGAGGTGTTACTGTGGAATATCATAATAAAGGTGTGGTTGAGGTGTTACTGTGGAATATCATAATAAAGGTGTGGTTGAGGTGTAA
Source organism: Coregonus lavaretus (assembly GCF_964263955.1). NCBI lineage: Eukaryota > Metazoa > Chordata > Actinopteri > Salmoniformes > Salmonidae > Coregonus > Coregonus lavaretus. Next base: position 7,439 of record NW_028157667.1, read on the forward strand.
CTGTGGAATATCATAATAAAGGTGTGGTTGAGGTGTTACTGTGGAATATCATAATAAAGGTGTGGTTGAGGTGTTACTGTGGAATATCATAATAAAGGTGTGGTTGAGGTGTTACTGTGGAATATCATAATAAAGGTGTGGTTGAGGTGTTACTGTGGAATACCATAATAAAGGTGTGGTTGAGGTGTAACTGTGGAATATCATAATAAAGGTGTGGTTGAGGTGTTACTGTGGAATATCATAATAAAGGTGTGGTTGAGGTGTTACTGTGGAATATCATAATAAAGGTGTGGTTGAGGTGTAACTGTGGAATATCATAATAAAGGTGTGGTTGAGGTGTAACTGTGGAATATAATACGTGAAGAGGGAATGTATCATCCTATCATCCAGTTACTGTATCAACACAGAGGAAAGATTACTTTGGATTTAGGAAGAAAAGAAGCCTAGTTGTATACCTAGTTTTTACGTGTGTATGTGTGTATGTGTATGTGTGTATGTGTGTATGTGTATGTGTGTGTGTGTGTGTGTGTATGTGAATGTGTATGTGTGTGTGTGTGTATGTGTATGTGGATGTGTGTATGTGTGTGTGTATGTGTGTATGTGTGTGTGTGTGTGTGTGTGTACGTGTGTGTGTGTGTGTGTGTATGTGCATGTGTATGTGTGTGTGTGTATGTGTGTGTGTGTATGTGTGTATGTGTATGTGTGTGTGTGTGTGTGTGTGTATGTGTGTGTGTGTATGTGTGTATGTGTGTATGTGTGTATGTGTGTGTGTGTATGTGTGTGTGTGTATGTGTGTATCTGTGTATGTGTGTATTATTTTAATTTTTTATTTATTTAACCTTTATTTAACTAGGCAAGTCAGTTAAGAACAAATTCTTATTTACAATGACGGCCTACACCGGCCAAACCCGGACGACGCTGGGCCAATTGTGTGTATGTGTGTGTACGTGCGTGGCTGCGTGCTTCTATCTATAGCTGTGTGTCTTTGTGTGTGTCATGCCAATAGCCTACCTTCTTGTACGCGATCCAGTCGAACACTCTGTCTATGTCTGTGGCGTCGTCCACCTCCTGAGAGATAGGATGGGAGCTGGCCAGACCGTCCAGCAGCATCACCTCATGCAGAACATCAGTCAGGAAACGCTGCTTCTCCTGGGGGGGGGTCACAGGGTCACAGGTCAAAGGTCAGAGAGGTCAATGATACACAACTACTACAGGGAAGTTTTAAGACACAGGTCTCACTTGGGAAAGAGGTCTTCTGACCTCAATGGGACTACATGGATAAATAAAGAGGTATTCTGATCTCAATGGGACTACTTGGTTGAATAAAGACGTCTTCTGACCTTAATGGAACTACTTGGTTGAATAAAGGTTAGAAAGAGACAACGTTATAAAACTTAGGTAAATGTATGTATTTAGGTCATGTTTGGGTAAACTCAGGGGGTTCAAGGTAACTGTATTTTCCTGTGTACGTAATAATGATCGAACTCATCCTACTGAGGACGATGGGGGATAATTCCTTTGAACGAGTCTGAGAAATGCTTGATTTCAATATAATCCATTAATCCAAGATAATTATTATTCTAATGTGATGAGAGCTCATCGAAATGCACTAACACCCCAAACATTTACAAGAAAAAACATCTTGGTAATCGAAATAATCCCACACTGAAGTAATCCATACTTCACACCTCTTCATAACATTATATTCCTCTTAATGGAGTTATTTTTGTATACCATTATATTCCTCTAAATGGAGTTCTTATTGTATACCATTATATTCCTCTTAATGGAGTTCTTATTGTATAACATTATATTCCTCTTAATGGAGTTCTTATTGTATAACATTATATTCCTCTTAATGGAGTTCATATTGTATAACATTATATTCCTCTTAATGGAGTTATTTTTGTATACCATTATATTCCTCTAAATGGAGTTCTTATTGTATACCATTATATTCCTCTAAATGGAGTTCTTATTGTATACCATTATATTCCTCTTAATGGAGTTCTTATTGTATAACATTATATTCCTCTTAATGGAGTTCATATTGTATAACATTATATTCCTCTAAATGGAGTTCTTATTGTATAACATTATATTCCTCTAAATGGAGTTCTTTATAACTATAACTGGTTTCTCCTTATAACTATCCAGTTAAACTTGATGTTTGCAACAGACAACATAGTGGTTATTATTTCAACAGGTGATTTGTAAAACATCCTTCTAGAGCTCTGGTCTCTTCCTAGTCTCCACAGCATCAATGACGCTACACCGCAGCACGGCTGTTCTCCTAATACCGAATGGGTTCAATCTTTCAATATTGTACTACTGTAACAATAGCGTGCAATAGGAACAGCAAAGTCTCCTGTTCTCCCTCGATGACTATTCTTGTTTCTTTCCTATTTTCTTTTAGCCGGAAAAGAAAAACCTTATAATGAAATGTTCCACTTTCTGGGGGTTTGTGAGTTAGATCACGACGATATGTCTTACAAGTCAGATGATGGAAGCAGTTTGTGTGAACCCAACTCAGACATGAAAATTAAACTTTAACTTTTGTTCTGGAAGAGAGAAGTCGGCGGAAATAAGACATCACAGATCGTGTATTGATTCTTAAAAAAGTAATTAAACCTTTATAATGCAATACTGAATTATGCTAATTGTGCAAAACTAGATATTTCTCTATGGATGAGGAGACAGATGCTGTAGAAATATATCTACTGAAGTAAATGTTGGCCAGAATATCCTTGCTGCGTGCCATCTCTAAACGTCTTGATGAAACAATAACAAAACAAAACATCTCTCTCAATGGAAAAAACAAACAAGTTGATTCTGATTCAGGAGTTGATCATTATTCAAAGCAACACAAAGCAAATTTAGGGTGAAATTACCTCTAATAGAAATGTTCAGAACACTAGGTAATATATAATTGCCCTTTGATAATACCAGGGGTAGCTTTCAGTGGTTTTGTTTTGTAGTCTTTCTTCAAAGACATTAAGTATTCCATATTCTTTTGATTACAATATAGAAGGGATGCTGTAACCAGATAATAATAATGTTTGTATCCCTGGTCAAAAGTAGTGCACTATATAGGGAATAGGGTGTCATTTGGGATGCAGTCAATAACAATGTCTGTTGCCTCACGTGAGTAAACAATTCTATTGCCTAATTTTTTACAATCAATCGCTATGGCCAAACGGCAGTTATTTTACGTTTGAGAATACGTTTAGAGTTTAAATTCTGTCTATATTCCTGTCGGGAAAAAATGGAATGTGATATTATGGCTAGCAGGAAAAACAGTGTGATGTTATGGATAGCAGGAAAAACAGTGTGATGTTATGGCTAGCAGGATAAACAGTGTGATGTTATGGCTAGCAGTAGAAACAGTGTGATGTTATGGCTAGCAGGATAAACAGTGTGATGTTATGGCTAGCAGGAGAAACAGTGTGATGTTATGGATAGCAGGAAAAACAGTGTGATGTTATGGATAGCAGGATAAACAGTGTGATGTTATGGATAGCAGTAGAAACAGTGTGATGTTATGGATAGCAGGAAAAACAGTGTGATGTTATGGATAGCAGGAAAAACAGTCATCGAAACTGTTAAAGGGTTTTAAAAACCATTCTAATAAATGCAACAGTTGGACAATGGATGAAGATACTCCAAACGTTTATAATTTGTATAATCCATCAGATATTGACTGAATTACAGCACATAAAACATTTTCCTGGAACGGACAAATAATTAATTTATTAGTTGAGTTCAGGTATTGTGGTGGGAATTCAGGTATTCCATTTATTGTGAAATGTCACTTTTTAATTTTTTCTGAAAATGCACTCATATATACATTTTCTTATTCTATCAGGTATTTAGTAAAAATATTTTGTGTTAAAATAAAGACTATTATATTTGCCTCATTTGCATAAATACACAGGGTATATTTGCATATATGAAATAATTAACAAAAAGGGGTGGAACCACCAAAACAGTTGCTCTGTCTAGGCCTATCTGCACTCACCTGTACTGTCTAGACTGCCTCATTAATTATTGTCGTTCTATTGGATAATTCAACAAGCGTGTCAATAGAAGGACACCCTCGGTTTACAAATCTACATGCTACTAGCAGCGTCTGGAGTGCAGAGTGCAGCGTCTCGATATGGTCTGGACCCTCTAGCTCAGTCAACTCTATCTGGCTGTACACAAAGAATAAAGCACTGACATTATATCATCTGTCACAGAGAAAGACATGGAGGAGGGAGGGAGGAGGGAGGGAGGGAAGGAAGGAAGGAATGAGAGAGAAGAGAGAGAGAGAGAGAGAGAGAGAGAGAGAGAGAGAGAGAGAGAGAGAGAGAGAGAGAGAGAGAGAGAGAGAGAGAGAGAGAGAGAGAGAGAGAGAGAACAAGAGAGAACAAGAGAGAACAAGAGAGAACAAGATAGAGAGGGACAGTGTTGACCAGCTAAGGAAGTGCGGATGTCACGAAAGTCACATAACTGCTCTATGAAATGAGTTAACAGAACTCTCCATCTGGACCATATGTGTTCTCAACATGAGGTTTAGTCCTGATCATATTTCATTTGGGTTATTCTCTCTCTCTGCACTGCCACTGTATTAAGACTGCTACCTCAGCACTGGGTCGCTGGGCGGTCGGGTCTGTGCCTGGAAGTGTTTGGCACACACACACACACACACACACACACACACACACACACACACACACACACACACACACACACACACACACACATACACACACACACAGCAGCTGCCTGCACCTCCGACTGCACAGGTCTTACACCTCAGGAAGATCAGATCTGTCAAAAGTAAAAAGGAACAGGGTGTCATTTGAGACACAGCCAGTTCCTTCCTTCTTATGTGGCATTCCTCAGCAGGCGGTCTAGCAGAGAGAGAAACAGAGAGAGAGACAGAGAGAGAGACAGAGAGAGAGAGAGAGAAGAGAGAGAGAGAGAGAGAGAGAGAGAGAGAGAGAGAGAGAGAGAGAGAGAGAGAGAGAGAGAGAGAGAGAGAGAGAGAGAGAGAGAGAGAGAGAGAGAGAGAGCGAGAGAGAGAGAGAGAGAGAGAGAGAGAGAGAGAGAGAGAGAGAGAGAGAGAGGAGAGACAGAGAGAGAAACAGAGAGAGAGAGGGAGAAACAGAGAGAGAGAGAGAGCGAGAGAGAGAAACAGAGAGAGAGAAACAGAGAGAGAAACGGAGCGAGGGTGATAGTGGAGGTGATTGGGGACATTGTCTTTTGGATGGGATGTTAAACGGGTCACCTGACACTCTAAAGATCCCATGGCACTTATCGTAAGACTAGGGGTGTTAACCCCGGTGTCCTGGCTAAATTCCCAATCTGGCCCTCATACCATCATGGCCACCTAATCATCCCCAGCTTCCAATTGGCTCATTCATCCCCCTCCTCTCCCCTGTAACTATTCCCCAGGACGTTGCTGTAAATAAGAACGTGTTCTCAGTCAACTTACCTGGTAAAATAAGGGTTAAAATAACTAAATAAAATCACCCTCTCCTGTCCTCCTCCAATCCTCCCTCCATCCCTCCACTATCACCCTCTCCTGTCCTCCTCCAATCCTCCCTCCATCCCTCCACTATCACCCTCTCCTGTCCTCCTCCAATCCTCCCTCCATCCCCCCACTATCACCCTCTCCTGTCCTCCTCCAATCCTCCCTCCATCCCCCACTATCACCCTCTCCTGTCCTCCTCCAATCCTCCCTCCATCCCTCCACTATCACCCTCTCCTGTCCTCCTCCAATCCTCCCTCCATCCCTCCACTATCACCCTCTCCTGTCCTCCTCCAATCCTCCCTCCATCCCCCCACTATCACCCTCTCCTGTCCTCCTCCCTCCCTCCATCCCTCCACTATCACCCTCTCCTGTCCTCCTCCAATCCTCCCTCCATCCCTCCACTATCACCCTCTCCTGTCCTCCTCCAATCCTCCCTCCATCCCTCCACTATCACCCTCTCCTGTCCTCCTCCCTCCCTCCATCCCCCCACTATCACCCTCTCCTGTCCTCCTCCAATCCTCCCTCCATCCCCCCACTATCACCCTCTCCTGTCCTCCTCCAATCCTCCCTCCATCCCTCCACTATCACCCTCTCCTGTCCTCCTCCCTCCCTCCCTCCCTCCCTCCTTCCCTCCCTCCCTCCCTCCCTCCCTCCCTCCGTCCATCCCCCTCCAAGACTATCCCTCCTCCAATGTCATCAGAACGGCAGACTTCTAAACTCAGAGTCCCAGTGATATCTCCTTATCAGCTCCACCAATCAGAGCCTGCCAGTTGCATTACTCCTCAATATTACCTTTTTAACAATTTACACTCGTGGGAATTGGCCTATATGGATAGGGCTACATTGAGATGTTTCTCACAGAGGAAATATGAACAGCATATGCATAACCATGGTAGCAATTGAAAAGGGAACAGTTTGGAGAAAATTGTAAAATGATTAGACTAAAGGTGAGGACACAACGGTTCACCTGACGCGAGACTGAATCCAAACATTACACTGTTGATTTTATGAAGCATTTGTTGATAATGAAATCAGAAAATACTCTGGATACATTCAGTAACGTGATAGGACAATTCCTGGAAAATGTGGGGTAGGGTGCAACATAAGACAAAAAAAAATAATGACAAGGGTTTGAGTGAGAGGACTAACTGCTGTCTCCCAGTGGCCACTCACCTCTCCAAAGTGTGCACAGTTCCTAAGTAATTTCAATGCACTTTTATGACCCAAAGAAGAGTCTTCAACTATAAGGTGCTTGTTTTAGCTCTCCTTGCTGTGCTGTTGAGGAACTAGAGCAAGCACACTGGTAGTTGTTTTGTTTGGAACACAACCCTGCATCCCCGCCGTCACACAATTACTGCTGTTGTTTACGCAATCCAAAAAACAGTCCATTATAAAATCGCAATCTGGGTCAGGTGGGCATCATTTGAAAGCTTGTTCTGTTGCCAACATCACTAGCTAAGTTATAAAATACGATCTTACAGCGTTAGGGATTGCACAACGTCTTGTGGCGCGTGGTGCTCCAGTTCCGAATGGCTGTCAGTCAGAGCTGTGAAGCCGAGAACCTGAGCTCTGACGTCATGTTACTATATACCCCACTGCGTTTCACTGTCTGGTATCTGCCATTTTAAACCTGCATACGGGTACGAGTGTAAAGGGCTACACTGCTCTGCGCTTGGCTGATACCCTGTGTTTGTCTGTCTGACTTAGTTTTGAGCTACAGTACCAGTCAAAAGTTTGGATTTTCTACATTGTAGAATAATAGTGAAGACATCAAAACTATGAAATAACACATATGGAATCATGTAGTAACCAAAATATATATATTATTCAAAGTAGCCACCCTTTGCCTTGATGACAGCTTTGCACACTCTTGGCATTCTCTCAACCAGCTTCATGAATGCTTTTCCAACAGTCTTGTGGTCCTCTGTAGCTCAGCTGGTAGAGCACGGCGCTTGTAACGCCAAGGTAGTGGGTTCGATCCCCGGGACCACCCATACACAAAAATGTATGCACGCATGACTGTAAGTCGCTTTGGATAAAAGCATCTGCTAAATGGCATATTATTATTATTATTATTATATTATTATTAGTTCCCACATATGCTGAGCACTTGTTTGCTGCTTTTCCTTCACTCTGTGGTCCAACTCATCCCAAACCATCTCAATTGGGTTGAGGCCGGGTGATTGTGGAGGCCAGATCATATGATGCAGCACTCCATCACTCTCCTTCTTGGTCAAATAGCCCTTACACAGCCTGGAGGTGTGTTTTGTGTCATTGTCTTGTTGAAAAACAAATGATAGTCCCAATAAGCGCAAACCAGATGGGATGGCATATCGCTGCAGAATGCTGTGGTAGCCATGCCGGTTAAGTGTGCCTTGAATTCTAAATAAATCACATACAGTGTCACCAGCAAAGCACCCCCACACCATCACACCTCCTCCATGCTTCACGGTGGGAACCACACATGCGGAGATCATCCGTTCACCTACTCTGCATCTCACAAAGACACGGCGGTTGGAACCAAAAATCTCAAATTTGGACTCCAGACTAAAGGTCCAATTTCCACCGGTCTAATGTCCATTGCTTGTGATTCTTGGCCCAAGCAAGTCTCTTCTTATTATTAGTGTCCTTTAGTAGTGGTTTCCTTGCAGCAATTCGGCCATGAAGGCCTGATTCACGCGGTCTCCTCTGAACAGTTGTTGTTGATGTTGATTTTGTCTGTTACTTGAACTCTGTGAAGTATTTATTTGGGCTACAATCTGAGGTGCAGTCAACTCTAATGAACTTATACTCTGCAGAAGAGGTAACTCTGGCTCTTCCTTTCCTGTGGCGGTCCTCATGAGAGCCAGTTTCATCATAGTGCTTGATGGTTTTTACGACTGCACTTGAAGAAAATGTAAAAGTTATTGAAATGTTCCGTATTGACTGACCTTCATGTATTAAAGTAATGACGGACTGTCATTTCTCTTTGCTAATTTCCATAATATGGACTTGGTCTTTTAGGGCTATCTTCTGTATACCCCCCCCCCCCCCCCCCCCCACAAATTAACTTTTAACAAGGCACACCTGTTAATTAAAATGCATTCCAGGTGACTACCTCATGAAGCTGGTTGAGAGAATGCCAAGAGTGTGCAAAGCTGTCATCAAGGCAAAGGATGGCTACTTTGAAGAATCTCAAATATAAAATATATATTTTGATTTGTTTAACACTTTTTTGGTTACTACATGATTCCATATGTGTTATTTCATAGTTTCGATGTCTTCACTATTATTCTACAATGTAGAAAATAGTAAAAATAAAGAACATTCCTGGAATGAGTATGGTGTGTCCAAACTTTTGACTTGTATGTCTGATCAGGAAGGGTAAAGGGTTTGCTGAAAACTGTCCACTTCTGAGAACTTCAGAAAAATGAATGTGTGAATATTAATACCTGAACTCTCTTTTTCACCCTCTTTGTTTATCTCTGTGTAACAGGACTGCATGTTAACAAAGCAGAGAGAGAGAGAGAGAGAGAGACAGGAGGATGTTGTTCTCTTCATTTAGACACTTTCCCAATGGATGAGTCACACTGTCTTTCTTTCCTTAAGAGCATGAGGGCGGCATCGTACGCCTCCTTCCAAAAAAAGAGAGGTCAGACATCAGCCAATTTGCACCTTAACTCATCTAAATACGGAAGCCAGTATCACGATACACTGCCTGCACAGTCACAGAGTCAGAGAAAGGCTTCCAATGGTGTTAGAACTATAGAACTAGAATCATTCTGATCTATGGTTGGAACACTGGGATATTATTGTGTTCCGTTTTGTCATGCTAATGACGGTCTTATCTAATGTGAATAGAAACTGATATGAGTGTTTATTTTCCATACAGAGCTGTTGCATCTAGAGACACTCAGAGAAGCCTCGTCTGTGTCTCCCTGTGTGTATCTGAATCAAATTCATCACATCAACAAAAGGGACAAAGACTTGAAACTGACGAGAATAACTGAAGTGATGATTGTTGTGTTCTAGAACAAAGAGAGTTTTGAAGTATGGGCCACTGTTTCACTGGGCTGTTTGGTATATTGATGATGCATGGAAATGATCACGTATACCAAAACCCTATGACAAAACATTTATTTGTACTGCTCTAATTACATTTGTAAACAGTTTATAATAGCAATAAGGCATCTTGTGGGGTTTGTGATATATGGCCAATATACCACGGCTAAGGGCTGTGTCCAGGCGTTGCGTTGTGCATAAGAACAGCCCTTAGCCGTGTTATATTGGCCATTTACCACACCCCCCTCGGGCCTTATTGCATAAGTATACTCGGTGTATATAGGGGAAGAGGGTGCCATGTAGGACGATACCTTAAGCTATTAATAGACAGGGGTGTCTTCCATAGATACTCTTAATATTCCAAACGATGTGGTTGCCTTAGCAATGTCTTAGTTAAGCAGTGGGTTCACAGACAGCTATAGAATTACACATAATTTATAGGATCTCTATGGTAAGAGTGATCATAATTCCATGATGAAAGAAATATCACAATGGTAGTTCATTTTCATTAATAATATACTGTCGCAAATTCAATATCACATGAATAATATTTCCACTGAATGCATTCAATTATTTGTTTTCTATACACTGTAAACTCCATTTATGTTCAACACAATTCTTTGTCATAACAACGCACCTGTAGCTGAACAAACGTGGGTTATATTTCATTAACCTGTCAGACATAACGTGGGTTATATTTCATTAACCTGTCAGACATAACAACGTATCTCTAATTGAATCACAGACACAGCTCAGCGGAGAGCTTATAGGAGAGTAAAGTATGATTTGCATAATTGTTCATATTCATGTTTGTATTAATTGGGTCTCTTAGGCCTTTCCTGTGAATGGTGCTTTAGTAGAATATCTCAACATACGCATTACATTACAGCAAGAAGTGAAGATCACATATCAGTCAGCTAGCTAGCTGGGGTTTGGGCTGAATATGGGTTATGTACGTATCAACATCAGTCAGCTATCTAGCTGGGGTATGGGCTGAATATGAGTTATGTATATATCAACATCAGTCAGCTAGCTAGCTGGGGTATGGGCTGAATATGGGTTATGTACGTATCAACATCAGTCAGCTAGCTAGCTGGGGTATGGGCTGAATATGAGTTATGTACGTATCAGTCCAGTCCAGTGTGATATTGGTACTGTGAGATGGTACAGTCCAGTCCAGTCCAGTGTGATATTGGTACTGTGTGATGGTACAGTCCAGTCCAGTGCGATATTGGTACTCTGTGATGGTACAGTCCAGTCCAGTAGTGTGATATTGGTACTCTGTGATGGTACAGTCCAGTCCAGTGCGATATTGGTACTGTGTGATGGTACAGTCCAGTCCAGTGCGATATTGGTACTGTGTGATGGTACAGTCCAGTCCAGTGCGTTGCACTGCATGTCAAGTGGCCTAGTAACCATGCAGTGAGATATGGGTCTTCAATGAGTCCCCCACAGGGAACGGTACGACTTTCAATTAAAATGCTGCCGTCGCTACTAAGATGAAATCAGAGTAAATTACTACCACAATGCGACATTTATGGCCTGTCACTGTTTAGATCAGTGTAAATGACTACTGCAATGCGACATTTATGGCCTGTCACTGTTTAGATCAGTGTAAATTACTACCGCAATGCGACATTTATGGCCTGTCACTGTTTAGATCAGTGTAAATTACTACCACAATGCAACATTTATGGCCTGTAACTGTTTAGATCAGTGTAAATTACTACCACAATGCAACATAACAGAAGTGAGGCTATATACAGGGGGTTCCTGTCAGTGGTACTGATGTCGATGTGGTGGTGGAGTCAGGCGCAGGACACAGAAGCTTAATCCAAACAGACTTTACTAGTCAGGAAAAGGACAAATACAAAATAAAGAGCCTCAAACGACGGAGGCGAGTGATACGCAGACCGTGCGTAAAACACTAAATACAAGAGATGCGCAAACAGTGCGTAACTACTCTTGAATACGAGAATGCAAAATCCAACAAACCCCAACAGACAGGCGTACAATTACACACAACTAACTACAAACAAAACGAGAAACTTATAGGGGACATAATGAACACTAAATGGAAACAGGTGAACAAGGAAGACAAAACCAAACAAACATCGATAACATTCAACGGTGGCAGCTAGTACTCCGGGGACGACGAACGCCGAAGCCTGCCCGAGCAAGGAGGAGGAGCAGCCTCGGCCGAAACCGTGACAGTACCGGTACAGAGTCAATGTGTTAGTCGATGTAATAACAGTAGGGAGGCTATATACAGGGGGTACCGGTACAGAGTCAATGTGTTAGTGGAGGTAATAACAGTAGGGAGGCTATATACAGGGGGTACCGGTACAGAGTCAATGTGTTAGTCGATGTAATAACAGTAGGGAGGCTATATACAGGGGGTACCGGTACAGAGTCAATGTGTTAGTCGATGTAATAACAGTAGGGAGGCTATATACAGGGGGTACCGGTACAGAGTCAATGTGTTAGTCGATGTAATAACAGTAGGGAGGCTATATACAGGGGGTACCGGTACAGAGTCAATGTGTTAGTGGAGGTAATAACAGTAGGGAGGCTATATACAGGGGGGTACCGGTACAGAGTCAATGTGTTAGTGGAGGTAATAACAGTAGGGAGGCTATATACAGGGGGTACCGGTACAGAGTCAATGTGTTAGTGGAGGTAATAACAGTAGGGAGGCTATATACAGGGGGTACCGGTACAGAGTCAATGTGTTAGTGGAGGTAATAACAGTAGGGAGGCTATATACAGGGGGTACCGGTACAGAGTCAATGTGTTAGTGGAGGTAATAACAGTAGGGAGGCTATATACATATTATATATAGGGGGGTACCGGTACAGAGTCAATGTGTTAGTCGATGTAATAACAGTAGGGAGGCTATATACATATTATATACAGGGGGTACCAGTACAGAGTCAATGTGCAGAGGCACTGGGTAGTCGAGGTAATTGAGGTAATATGTACAGTGGGGAAAAAAAGTATTTAGTCAGCCACGAATTGTGCAAGTTCTCCCACTTAAAACGATGAAAGAGGCCTGTAATTTTCATCATAGGTACACGTCAACTATGACAGACAAATTGAGAATTTTTTTTCCTGAAAATCACATTGTAGGATTTTAATGAATTTATTTGCAAATTATGGTGGAAAATAAGTATTTGGTCACCTACAAACAAGCAAGATTTCTGGCTCTCACAGACCTGTAACTTCTTCTTTAAGAGGCTCCTCTGTCCTCCACTCGTTACCTGTATTAATGGCACCTGTTTGAACTTGTTATCAGTATAAAAGACACCTGTCCACAACCTCAAACAGTCACACTCCAAACTCCACTATGGCCAAGACCAAAGAGCTGTCAAAGGACACCAGACACAAAATTGTAGACCTGCACCAGGCTGGGAAGACTGAATCTGCAATAGGTAAGCAGCTTGGTTTGAATAAATCAACTGTGGGAGCAATTATTAGGAAATGGAAGACATACAAGACCACTGATAATCTCCCTCGATCTGGGGCTCCACGCAAGATCTCACACCGTGGGGTCAAAATGATCACAAGAACGGTGAGCAAAAATCCCAGAACCACACGGGGGGACCTAGTGAATGACCTGCAGAGAGCTGGGACCAAAGTAACAAAGCTTACCATCAGTAACACACTACGCCGCCAGGGACTCAAATCCTGCAGTGCAAGACGTGTCCCCCTGCAAATAGTCCCGGTAGCCATGATCAGCTGTTCAGGAGTCTTATGGCTTGGGGGTAGAAGCTGTTCAGGAGTCTTATGGCTTGGGGGTAGAAGCTGTTCAGGAGTCTTATGGCTTGGGGGTAGAAGCTGTTCAGGAGTCTTATGGCTTGGGGGTAGAAGCTGTTAAGGAGTCTTATGGCTTGGGGGTAGAAGCTGTTAAGGAGTCTTATGGCTTGGGGGTATAAGCTGTTAAGGAGTCTTATGGCTTGGGGGTAGAAGCTGTTCAGGAGCCTTATGGCTTGGGGGTAGAAGCTGTTAAGAAGCCTTATGGCTTGGGGGTAGAAGCTGTTAAGGAGTCTTATGGCTTGGGGGTAGAAGCTGTTAAGGAGTCTTATGGCTTGGGGGTAGAAGCTGTTCAGGAGCCTTATGCCTTGGGGGTAGAAGCTGTTAAGGAGTCTTATGGCTTGGGGGTAGAAGCTGTTAAGGAGTCTTATGGCTTGGGGGTAGAAGCTGTTGAGAAGCCTTTTGGACCTAGACTTGGCGCTCACTGTTTAGATCAGTGTAAATTACTACTGCAATGCAACATTTATGGCCTGTCACTGTTTAGATCAGTGTAAATTACTACCGCAATGCAACATTTATGGCCTGTCACTGTTTAGATCAGTGTAAATTACTACCGCAATGCAACATTTATGGCCTGTCACTGTTTAGATCAGTGTAAATTACTACCGCAATGCAACATTTATGGCCTGTCACTTAGTTTTTAACACCTTGGAAACTGGAAATGCATAAAAAACTAACTTTGTTTTCCACATCAGCATAAATACACCTCTGTCTGGAAACTTGGAGGGAACTGAAAATGACATTTACCAAACAACATTTTGTTCCACACACCAAACTCTTTATGAGAGATTATTTTAATGGAAGTGAGAGATGCATGAACGCATCGGCCCCTAAACGATGTTGAACAAGGAATGAAAACGGGTCTAATTTAAATTGAAGGGTTTCAGATGGAACGGTTAAAGCAGGAAGTTAGTGGTTTATCATGCTAGATGTAAACAGTATGGACAGACTAATCAGTTACATAACAGTATTGTATATTGTTTGGTAAATAGAGAATAAACTGCTCCTTGTCTATGTACCAACTGACAGAGTCATTATAATAAACTGCTCCTTGTCTATGTACCAACTGACAGAGTCATTATAATAAACTGCTCCTTGTCTATGTACCAACTGACAGAGTCATTAGAATGAACTGCTCCTTGTCTATGTACCAACTGACAGAGTCATTATAATAAACTGCTCCTTGTCTATGTACCAACTGACAGAGTCATTATAATAAACTGCTCCTTGTCTATGTACCAACTGACAGAGTCATTATAATAAACTGCTCCTTGTCTATGTACCAACTGACAGAGTCATTATAATAAACTGCTCCTTGTCTATGTACCAACTGACAGAGTCATTATAATAAACTGCTCCTTGTCTATGTACCAACTGACAGAGTCATTATAATAAACTGCTCCTTGTCTATGTACCAACTGACAGAGTCATTATAATAAACTGTTCCTTGTCTATGTACCAACTGACAGAGTCATTATAATGAACTGCTCCTTGTCTATGTACCAACTGACAGAGTCATTATAATAAACTGTTCCTTGTCTATGTACCAACTGACAGAGTCATTATAATAAACTGCTCCTTGTCTATGTACCAACTGACAGAGTCATTATAATAAACTGCTCCTTGTCTATGTACCAACTGACAGAGTCATTATAATAAACTGCTCCTTGTCTATGTACCAACTGACAGAGTCATTATAATAAACTGCTCCTTGTCTATGTACCAACTGACAGAGTCAATATAATAAACTGCTCCTTGTCTATGTACCAACTGACAGAGTCATTATAATGAACTGCTCCTTGTCTATATACCAACTGACAGAGTCATTATAATAAACTGTTCCTTGTCTATGTAACAACTGACAGAGTCATTATAATGAACTGCTCCTTGTCTATGTACCAACTGACAGAGTCATTATAATAAACTGTTCCTTGTCTATGTACCAACTGACAGAGTCATTATAATAAACTGTTCCTTGTCTATGTACCAACTGACAGAGTCATTATAATAAACTGCTCCTTGTCTATGTACCAACTGACAGAGTCATTAGAATAAACTGCTCCTTGTCTATGTACCAACTGACAGAGTCATTATAATAAACTGCTCCTTGTCTATGTACCAACTGACAGAGTCATTATAATAAACTGCTCCTTGTCTATGTACCAACTGACAGAGTCATTAGAATAAACTGCTCCTTGTCTATGTACCAACTGACAGAGTCATTATAATAAACTGCTCCTTGTCTATGTACCAACTGACAGAGTCATTAGAATGAACTGCTCCTTGTCTATGTACCAACTGACAGAGTCATTATAATAAACTGTTCCTTGTCTATGTACCAACTGACAGAGTCATTATAATAAACTGCTCCTTGTCTATGTACCAACTGACAGAGTCATTAGAATGAACTGCTCCTTGTCTATGTACCAACTGACAGAGTCATTATAATAAACTGCTCCTTGTCTATGTACCAACTGACAGAGTCATTAGAATAAACTGCTCCTTGTCTATGTACCAACTGACAGAGTCATTATAATGAACTGCTCCTTGTCTATGTACCAACTGACAGAGTCATTATAATAAACTGTTCCTTGTCTATGTACCAACTGACAGAGTCATTAGAATGAACTGCTCCTTGTCTATGTACCAACTGACAGAGTCATTATAATAAACTGCTCCTTGTCTATGTACCAACTGACAGAGTCATTATAATAAACTGTTCCTTGTCTATGTACCAACTGACAGAGTCATTAGAATGAACTGCTCCTTGTCTATGTACCAACTGACAGAGTCATTATAATAAACTGTTCCTTGTCTATGTACCAACTGACAGAGTCATTATAATAAACTGCTCCTTGTCTATGTACCAACTGACAGAGTCATTATAATAAACTGCTCCTTGTCTATGTACCAACTGACAGAGTCATTATAATAAACTGCTCCTTGTCTATGTACCAACTGACAGAGTCATTAGAATAAACTGCTCCTTGTCTATGTACCAACTGACAGAGTCATTATAATAAACTGCTCCTTGTCTATGTACCAACTGACAGAGTCATTATAATAAACTGCTCCTTGTCTATGTACCAACTGACAGAGTCATTAGAATAAACTGCTCCTTGTCTATGTACCAACTGACAGAGTCATTAGAATAAACTGCTCCTTGTCTATGTACCAACTGACAGAGTCATTATAATAAACTGCTCCTTGTCTATGTACCAACTGACAGAGTCATTATAATAAACTGCTCCTTGTCTATGTACCAACTGACAGAGTCATTATAATAAACTGTTCCTTGTCTATGTACCAACTGACAGAGTCATTATAATAAACTGCTCCTTGTCTATGTACCAACTGACAGAGTCATTATAATAAACTGCTCCTTGTCTATGTACCAACTGACAGAGTCATTATAATAAACTGTTCATTGTCTAAGTACCAACTGACAGAGTCATTATAATAAACTGTTCCTTGTCTATGTACCAACTGACAGAGTCATTATAATAAACTGCTCCTTGTCTATGTACCAACTGACAGAGTCATTATAATAAACTATTCCTTGTCTATGTACCAACTGACAGAGTCATTATAATAAACTGCTCCTTGTCTATGTACCAACTGACAGAGTCATTATAATAAACTGCTCCTTGTCTATGTACCAACTGACAGAGTCATTAGAATAAACTGTTCCTTGTCTATGTACCAACTGACAGAGTCATTAGAATGAACTGCTCCTTGTCTATGTACCAACTGACAGAGTCATTAGAATGAACAGTTCCTTGTCTTTGTACCAACTGACAGAGTCATTATAATAAACTGTTCCTTGTCTTTGTACCAACTGACAGAGTCATTATAATAAACTGTTCCTTGTCTATGTACCAACTGACAGAGTCATTATAATAAACTGCTCCTTGTCTATGTACCAACTGACAGAGTCATTAGAATGAACTGCTCCTTGTCTATGTACCAACTGACAGAGTCATTAGAATGAACTGCTCCTTGTCTATGTACCAACTGACAGAGTCATTATAATAAACTGCTCCTTGTCTATGTACCAACTGACAGAGTCATTATAATAAACTGCTCCTTGTCTATGTACCAACTGACAGAGTCATTATAATAAACTGCTCCTTGTCTATGTACCAACTGACAGAGTCATTATAATAAACTGTTCCTTGTCTATGTACCAACTGACAGAGTCATTATAATAAACTGTTCCTTGTCTATGTACCAACTGACAGAGTCATTAGAATGAACTGTTCCTTGTCTATGTACCAACTGACAGAGTCATTATAATAAACTGTTCCTTGTCTATGTACCAACTGACAGAGTCATTATAATAAACTGTTCCTTGTCTATGTACCAACTGACAGAGTCATTATAATAAACTGCTCCTTGTCTATGTACCAACTGACAGAGTCATTATAATAAACTGCTCCTTGTCTATGTACCAACTGACAGAGTCATTATAATAAACTGCTCCTTGTCTATGTACCAACTGACAGAGTCATTATAATAAACTGCTCCTTGTCTATGTACCAACTGACAGAGTCATTATAATAAACTGCTCCTTGTCTATGTACCAACTGACAGAGTCATTATAATGAACTGTTCCTTGTCTATGTACCAACTGACAGAGTCATTATAATAAACTGCTACTTGTCTATGTACCAACTGACAGAGTCATTAGCCCCTGCAACTGTTCTAACGCTCAGATAAGATCAGAAGTAAAGTCATTTTGGGTGGTTAAATTAGTTATAGTGTAATTACAAGGTATTGTAATCTTTCAGTATCTTTAGAACAAAACAAAGATCTTACCATGTTCCATTTGGGAAAGAGGAAGTCCGTTCCAACGTACTCAAAGAAGTGAGCGAAGCCTTCCTTCAGCCAGACATCCTCCCACCACACTGGGGTTACCAGGTCACCAAACCACTGCAGCAAGACAATAAGAAAACATCTGAGTTAAACTGAGCTCATCCTCTTGTGTGACTGTCAACAAAACCAACATCTGACTTCATCTGATGATCTGAGCATAGTCTCTTGTGTGACGAATAGCTGGTTAGCATGTACGCATTAGATTTGCTTTTCAGATTTAGCTTCGCTGAAAGTTTGGTGTAATTTCTCCACACTCCAAACCAAATCCAACTTTTCCACCTGAGGTAGAGTTGACTCCTTTAGAGATGAATCCGTTTCAGGTTATTACCCTTCAGGGGTTTTTAGGAACACATGCTGCATTACCCAAAGAGCACAAAAAGGCAGAAAAAAACGATTTCCCTAAAAGACAGACAGACGCTCTTGTTTCAACCTTGATCAATATGGAGGCTCGAAAGTGTCCGAATAAACAGAAGTCACAAAGACAGAACCCGTTTACCACTTTTCAGCCACTTTATGCCAGGGGGGCTTTCCCAAACAAACTCCTGCTGAACACAAAATAAAAGCCTGTTTCAAAGTATCCGTTGAAACAGGATGAACGTACTTTTTTGGAGGAACAATAGGAAACTAGAAACAGGTTATTGTGAGACAGACAGTATGACTACAACACCAGCAGTCATCCAGATGTAGGAAACTAGAAACAGGTTATTGTGAGACAGACAGTATGACTAGAACGCCAGCAGTCATCCAGATGATGTTCATAACAACCTCTCAGGTACTATCTACATGTGGATCCCTAAATAGAGGAGCTGATAATGGATAGTTCTCTGTAGAACCGGTCTCCCTCCCAAAACGGACACTGGTCAAAAGTAGTGCACTATATAGGAAATAGGGTGCCATTTGGGACACAGCTGGGGCTCTTCATCACAACACTACAGGTGTAAGGACAACACTTCTCTGTGTGTGGTGGACTGTCCCATCCACCCTGTCACCACCCTGTCACCACCCTGTCACCACCCTGTCACCACCCAGTCACCACCCTGTCACTGTCACCATCCACCCTGTCACCACCCTGTCACCACCCTGTCACCACCCTGTCACCACCCAGTCACCACCCTGTCACTGTCCCATCCACCCTGTCACCACCCTGTCACCACCCTGTCACCACCCAGTCACCACCCTGTCACTGTCACCATCCAGACATCACCCAGTCACCACCCTGTCACCACCCAGTCACCACCCTGTCACTGTCACCATCCAGACACCACCCTGTCACCACCCTGTCACCACCCAGTCACCACCCTGTCGCCACCCTGTCACTGTCACCATCCAGACACCACCCTGTCACCACCCTGTCACTGTCGCCACCCTGTCACTGTCACCATCCAGACACCACCCTGTCACTGTCGCCACCCTGTCACTGTCACCATCCAGACACCACCCTGTCACCAGCCTGTCACTGTCACCACCCAGTCACCACCCATACACCACCCAGGCACCACCCTGTCACCACTTAGTCACCATCATTACCCTGTCAACACCCAGTCACCCTCATCACCCTTGTCACCACCTGGACACCACCCTACATCACCCAGTCACCCCCTTTCACCACCCAGTCACCCCCTTTCACCACCCTACACCACCCTGTCACCAGCCTGTCACTGTCACCACCCTGTCAGCACCCTGTCACCACCCAGCAACTACCCTGTCACCACCATCACCTCAGTCACCCTCATCACCCTGTGACCACCCGGACACCACCCTACACCACCCAGTCATCCCCTTTCACCACTCAGTCACCCAGTCACCACCCAGGCACCACCCTGTCACTACCCAGTCACCACCCTGTCACCACCCAGTCACCACCCTGTCACCCACATCACCCTGTCACCACCCGGTTACCACCCTACACCACCCAGTCACCCTCTTTCACCACCCAGTCACCCAGAGAACCAGAGCACTAAAGAGACTCATGTAATATTTAGCCGTGGCAGCTAACGCCAGATCAAACTACATCACAGAGCAGGGCAGGGCAGGCAAACACTGAATGCTGCCGGCATTCTGCTTCTCCGGGCTGGCTTTCAAACAAGGCCCTTCTGAAACAGACAAGTATCTCTGTCTCTCCCTCTGTATCCCTCTCACTCTCTCTCTCTCTCTCGTTCTTTTTGGCGGCTCAAGTGATGCTTTCAGCTTGCGTCAAATCTCCTCTGCTGGAGGACGACCAAATCTTTGACAACATTTGTTATGTCATTACTATGACAGCCTTATGTAGGGCTTATGAAGGTTCTATGTAGGCCATATGTAGGGCTTATGAAGGCTCTATGTAGGCCTTATAGCAGGGATAAAATACAGTGTATCATCTGTGATGCCTGAAATGGCTGTTGGTTGGTTGGGTGGTTGGGTGGGTGGTTGGGTGGTTGGAAATCTAGGTCACTTTATACTCTACGCTTCAGACCCCCTCTACATCGACGACCCCCTCCCCTCCTCACCCTCCACATAGGTACAAAGAGAAGATCTGCCCGTTTGATCAAGCCACCATTACCATTTCCTGCAGTATACTGTGCCACAGATCTGCCAGCCAGCTGTTAAATATTTATAGCGTAAAATAAGCAAACGTGGAGGCCTGTTATTTCTACTGTAGTGCCCTCTTCTTGATCCACTGGCGCTGTGTCTTCCTGGTTGCACTTAAAAGAACGTAACCATGGTAATTAGACTCAATTGAGTGAGATGTAGAGGGACTTCAAAGACCAGGAAAAAACAAAGCACTTTTATTGTGCTTTTTGTGACAAATTTAGCACAAACTAGAAAAGATGAAGAGTGTTACAACCAACCAACTGACAGAAATTGTTTTTATTCCCGTTCAGGTTTTTTTTGTATTTTTTTTGGCACCTTGTGTGTTGCTATTATTTCTTGACAGTTGAAGAGCTATGATGTGATGTGATGTAAACACATCATATAAAACTGCTCTGCCGAGAAGTATACGCTGTCAGAATATTAAAAGCGTGCCGATTCATTCTGACGTCTCCGTCTGAATGTCAATGAGGAGCCAGGAAACTCCACATCCTGTCCAATTAAGATTTCACAAAAGTGAGAGAGTAATTGAAAGCAGGCTAGCTGAGATGAAGTAGATAGAGTGGATGCAGAAAGGCAGAAAGAGGTGCACAAGACCTTAATTAGTTAGCTATGTCAACTAGGACAGGGCCAAACTTCCAGATATGATAGTAACCCATCCAGATTATAACAGCCTGTGTGCTAGAGGTCTTCAAAATAATGTCAAGGGTATGGGTCGGATCTGATATGATTGTCAGGGGTCTTGGGTATGTGTAATTTTAACTGACTTGTCCGGAAGGGAAAGGGGAAAAGGGGATACCAGTTGTACAACTGAAAGCATTCAACAAGTCTTCCGCGTTTAACCAACCCCTCTGAATCAGAGAGGTGCGGGGGGCTGCCTTAATCCACATCATCGGGCCGTACAGATCTGAACGCCATCGCTGCAGTAGAGAGAGAGAGAGAGAGAGAGACATGTTACCATTTATGCTGCTGCTCTTGCTTTTAACCAGAGTGGAGCTTGTTGTTGTTGCTGTCGGCCAATCACAAGTCATCAAAGCGGCAATAGGCTAGTAGTCATAGAGCCTCCATGTGGAAAAAGTTAGGAGATATCTAAACAATGAAAGATTGAATTAAAATGACTGAATTAAAGGAGAAGGATTGGCTACAACAACCAAGAGCCAACAGGTAGGCTGCTACTTAATATTCTGAATGGAATTGTTGTTTGTAACTGCGTAGGATGAGAAAATTCATGCAGCATCAATTAGCCTAGCTAGCTAGCAAACGATCTCCTGGTTTGATGCAGTCAAGACAGGTACTACAGAATCAATTAGCCTAGCTAGCTAACGTTCTCCATGTTTGATGCATTCAAGACAGGTACTACAGAATCAATTAGCCTAGCTAGCTAACGTTCTCCCTGTTGGATGCAGTCAAGACAGGTACTACAGAATCAATTAGCCTAGCTAGCTAACGTTCTCCCGGTTTGATGTAGTCAAGACAGGTACTACAAAATCAATTAGCCTAGCTAGCTAACGTTCTCCCTGTTTGATGTAGTCAAGACAGGTACTACAGAATCATATTTGATGATAAATAACCTAGCTATGGAAGCTAATAGTCTACTAGAGTGCAAGTCAGCTTGCTGGTTGGTTGCTGTCTCTCGTCTCTCATCTCTCCCTCCCTGCTCTCCATGTCACTCACTAGAGCAGCACCTCTCTCCCTCTGGCACTTTATCAGCTCCGGTTCATAAAGTAGCTTAAAAAAATTCCATCACTCAGATCGGACCGGGTCTGGATCCGACCAGGTCTATATGGAACTGGTCTCGTCGTCCTCGGTGGATGTATTGTCACAAATACACAAGCACCTTGAACTGTGTTTGTTTAAACTGACGAGAGTAAACATAAAACAATTAACACAGAGAATGCACTTTGAATAATTCAACACTGCCTCAAAGCAGCCGCATCTTACTCAGGTAGACTTAGTTTCCACAGCATCTTACTCAGGTAGACTTAGTTTCCACAGCATCTTACTCAGGCAGACTTAGTTTCCACAGCATCTTACTCAGGTAGACTTAGTTTCCACAGCATCTTACTCAGGCAGACTTAGTTTCCACAGCATCTTACTCAGGCAGACCTCTAAGAAGAAGCAGTGAGAGCACAAGCAGCAGTGTTGTGATGAGCTACTATGGGGCCAAAGGTCAAGTTTCTCACCCACCACGGGTTAAGTAAACAACGTATCGTTTTGACCCCTCGCCAACACCAACTTCCACAGCTATGCATGATGCTAATTAGCTAGTGCTCCATGCATTTATTATAAGCATGGCAGCCAGCCAGGCAGTGACTGTAACAGAGTGTATCCTTTAAAGTGTCAAACTAATGGACCTATACAGTACATGTAAGGTGATGGTGGGTGGGTGTGTGGGTGTGTGTGTGTGTGTGTGTGTGTGTGTGTGTGTGTGTGTGTGTGTGTGTGTGTGTGTGTGTGTGTGTGTGTGTGTGTGTGTGTGTGTGTGTGTGTGTGTGTGTGTGTGTGTGGTGTGGTGTGGTGTGCCGGGAGGCGGAGTATCTCTCATTACCGGCCCACACAGGAAAACAGGAACATGGGATAACAAGACTCATTAGAGGAGAACTTCCAGACCCCAGGAGGAATCACACAGACCTTTCTAACCAGATAACACACTAACCCGGCTCCAACAGAGACCCAGCTAGCTCACTAACAGATCATGTTAGCTTACTGAGTCTGCACAACTTATAGAACACACATTAACATACCCTATCACATAGGCCCAGCTAGCTAGTTAACACGTACCTTTATAGAACCACATTAACATACCCTATCACACAGGCCCAGCTAGCTAGCTAACACAGACCCTTATAGAACAGCCATTAACATACCCTATAACACAGGCCCAGCTAGATAGCTAACACAGACCCTTATAGAACAGCCATTAACATACCCTATAACACAGGCCCAGCTAGCTAGCTAACACAGACCCTTATAGAACAGCCATTAACATACCCTATCACACAGGCCCAGCTAGCTAGCTAACACAGACCCTTATAGAACAGCCATTAACATACCCTATCACACAGGCCCAGCTAGCTAGCTAACACAGACCCTTATAGAACAGCCATTAACATACCCTATCACACAGGCCCAGCTAGCTACTGTACAATATTTAACACAGACCCAGCTAACTATCTTACCAAGGACCAGCTAGCTATCTGTACAATAGTTAACACAGACCCAGCTAACTATCTTACCAAGGACCAGCTAGCTATCTGTACAATATTTAACACAGACCCAGCTAACTATCTCATAGAGACCCAACTAGCAAGCTATCTTTCTGAGATGACTGCACATCATTCAAAACTGTCATTACTGTACTCTATCACCACCACACGAGTGCATATTAGCGTGCTCTTTGTTTAAGGTTTACAGCTGAACGCTACTGTATGAATGCTACTGTATGGATGCTACTGTATGAATGCTACTGTATGAATGCTACTGTATGAATGCTACTGTATGGATGCTACTGTATGAATGCTACTGTATGGATGCTACTGTATGAATGCTACTGTATGGATGCTACTGTATGGATGCTACTGTATGGATGCTACTGTATGAATGCTACTGTATGGATGCTACTGTATGAATGCTACTGTATGAATGCTACTGTATGAATGCTACTGTATGGATGCTACTGTATGGATGCTACTGTATGAATGCTACTGTATGAATGCTACTGTATGGATGCTACTGTATGGATGCTACTGTATGGATGCTACTGTATGGATGCTACTGTATGGATGCTACTGTATGAATGCTACTGTATGAATGCTACTGTATGAATGCTACTGTATGAATGCTACTGTATGGATGCTACTGTATGGATGCTACTGTATGAATGCTACTGTATGGATGCTACTGTATGAATGCTACTGTATGAATGCTACTGTATGAATGCTACCGTAGTGCTTTCTGGTTGTTGTTCTTTTCTCACTGACTGTAGCTATTCTTACGATTGACGACGCCATTACATGCCAAGGTTATCCATTTTCTGCAATGAATAATAGACAATAGAGTGATTAATGTTGATTGAGTTGCGGGTGGGCGGGTTGAATGGAGGGCTGCTAGAGGATATAAATGGAGGTTCCAATCCGCCCCGGCAGATTCAGCTTTGACTCGATGTCAAAAAGAATGTCTGTGTCCCAAATGGCACGCTAATCAATACACTGTATAGTGCACTACTTTTTGACCGAGCCCTTTGTGAAAAGTAGTGCACTAAATAGAAAATAGGGTGCCGTTAAGAGACACAACCAATGACTCACCCACCCAGAGCCTAAATAGCTGCTTAATCAGGTTCAGTCTATTTGTCTTTGTCTGTGTATTTCATCGGAATTCACCGATTTCTGTCAGATACCGGTGTGTGACGGATCCCATTTAAAAACCCTTTCTGTTCTGTTCTCCTAAACCCTCCATTGAAATCCAAGGAGTGTATTTGTCCAGTCAGACTCCTTGATCTTCACATACCCATTAATTAATGACTCCTCTTGACACATCCCCTTTAACAAAAAAATATAAACATCCTCCCATATTAAATCTGGCTGGCGCTAATAGAACAGTTTTGTTGCGCTAATGGCAGGTGATGGGAGAGAACGGTGAGCGGTGTAACAGTGTAACAGTGAAGATAAGACTGACGCCGCTCCGCCTGGCGTTTCCAATGGGGCTCCGCTACGTACCAGGGCCTAATGAAGACTGAGTGAGCATGAAATAGAGAAACTCTTCAACGGTGATGGGCCGTGGTGTTACCTTCAATGGGAGACCAATAAATGACCTAGCATTTACAAGTAAAAGCAGAGTGGCGGTGGTGTGTGCGTGGTTGCAGTGTCCTTTGCAGTCCCATTGGTGTCTTGAGTTCCAAATAGATATAGTATCATCCAAAATGTTAAAAGGGTTCTCTGAAAGGGGAATTCAGTGGCGGCTAATCAATGGCCTGTAGCTGTGTCTCTTAACGTTAGGCCTTGGTAATGTGATTTATAGTGGGAGGAGAGCTGGGTGACACTGCTGAATTACTGGAGCTTCACAGAGTTCCTCTAACAGATCACAGAGAGCGGTCTGCATCCCAAACGGAACACCATTTCCTTCATAGTGACCACAGGGCTCTGGTCAAAAGTAGTGCACTGTGTAGGGAATAAGGGTGCCATTTTGGACACACACAGGGTGTTAGATGAGGAGTAATCCAAACGAATTGTACCCAGATGAGCTGATCAATATATCGAATTGTACCCAGATGAGCTGATCAATATATTGAATTGTACCCAGATGAGCTGATCAATATATTGAATTGTACCCTAGATGAGCTGATCAATATATTGAATTGTACCCAGATGAGCTGATCAATATATTGAATTGTACCCAGATGAGCTGATCAATATATTGAATTGTACCCAGATGAGCTGATCAATATATTGAATTGTACCCTAGATGAGCTGATCAATATATTGAATTGTACCCAGATGAGCTGATCAATATATTGAATTGTACCCAGATGAGCTGATCAATATATTGAATTGTACCCAGATGAGCTGATCAATATATTGAATTGTACCCAGATGAGCTGATCAATATATTGAATTGTACCCAGATGAGCTGATCAATATATCGAATGTACCCAGATGAGCTGATCAATATATCGAATGTACCCAGATGAGCTGATCAACATATCAAATGAACTGCAGAAACCCAGTGCTATACTGTTTACATTCAACAACATCTGACTGGATTTGGGAGGGGGGGGGGGGGGGACAGAATCTACTCTGAGACAATGAAAATTTGAAAAATGCTAAATCAAGTTTATATGTCAGTTGTAATGACAGCTCCGGGGTTGGCTTAGCTACTGAGAGTCCAAGTAATGTTGTTAAGCCTGGCGAGGCTCTCAAATAAACATTTGAGCGCTAATGAAGGGTAATATACAGTGCCTTCAGAAAGTATTCACACCCCTTGACTTTTTCCACATTTTGTTGTGTTAATGCCTGAATTTAAAACGGATTAAATTTAGATTTTGTGTCACTGGCCTACACAAAATACCCCATAATGTCAAAGTGGAATTATGTTTCTCGAATGTTTTACAAATTAACAAAAAATGAAAAGCTCAAATGTATTGAGTCAAGAAGTATTCAACCCCTTTGTTATGGCAAGCCTAAATAAGTTCAGGAGTAAAAATGTGCTTAACATGTCACATAATAAATTGCATTGATTAATTTTGTGTGCAATAATAATGTTTAACATGATTTTTGAACGTCTACCTCAGCTCTGTATCCCACACAATAATCTGTAAGGTCCCTCAGTCGAGCAGTGAATTTCAAACACAGATTCATCCCCAAAGACCAGGGAGGTTTTCCAACGCCTCGCAAAGAAGGGCATCTATTGGTAGATGGGTAAAAAAAAAAAAAAAGCAGACATTGAATATCCCTTTGAGCATGATGAAGTTATTAATTACACTTTGGATGGTGTACCAATACACCCAGTCAGTACAAATATACAGTCGTCCTTCCCAACTCAGTTGCCGGAGAAGAAGGAAACCGCTCAGGGATTTCACCATGAGGCCAATGGTGACTTTAAAACAGTTACAGAATTTAATGGCTGTGATAGGATATAACTGAGGACGGATGTAATTACTACACCATACTAACCTAATTGACAGAGTGAAAAGAAGGAAACCTGTACAAAATAGAAATATTCCAAAACATGCATCCTGTTTGCAATAAGGTACTAAAGTAAAACTGCAAATAATGTGGCAAAGAAATGTACTTTATGTCCAGAATACAAAGCGTAATGTTTTGGGCAAATCCAACACAACACATCACTGAGTACCACTCTTCATATTTCCAAGCATGGTGGTGGCTGCATCATGTTATGGGTATGGTTGTCATTGGCAACGACTAGTGAGTTTTTTATGATAAAAAAAAAAAACAGAATAGAGCTAAGCACAGGCAAAATCCTAGAGGAAAACCTGGTTCAGTCTGCTTTCCAACAGACACTGGGAGTCAAATTCACCTTTCAGTAGGACAATAACCTAAAACACAAGGCCAAATATACATTGGAGTTGCTTACCAAGACAACATTGAATGTTCTTGAGTGGCCTCGTTACAGTTTTGACTTAAATTGGCTTGAAAATCTATGGCAAGACTTGAAAATGGCTGTCTAGTAATGATCAACAACCAACTTGATAGAGCTTCAAGAATTAAAAAAGAATAATGTGCAAATATTGTACAATCCAGGTGTGCAAAGCTCTTAGAGACTTACCCAGAAATACTCACAGCTTTAATCGCTGCCAAAGGGGATTCTAAAATGTGATTCTAACACTCAGGGCGTTGAATACTTATCTAATCAAGATATATTAGTGTTTTATTTTTCATAATTATTTTACAAATGTTAGAATCTTTTTTTTTTTTTTTTTTTGGGACATTCCAGTATTTTCTGTAGATCGTTGACAAAAAAAAAGGACAAATCTATTTTTAATCCCACTTTGTAACACAACGAAATGTGGAAAAAGTC
Source organism: Coregonus lavaretus (assembly GCF_964263955.1). Classification (NCBI taxonomy): domain Eukaryota; kingdom Metazoa; phylum Chordata; class Actinopteri; order Salmoniformes; family Salmonidae; genus Coregonus; species Coregonus lavaretus. The sequence continues at coordinate 35,787 of NW_028157667.1, forward strand.
AAGGGGTGTGAATACTTTCGGAAGGCACTGTACTGTATATTACTTTCTGGTTGATTTTTTCTGTAAAACAACGAGCCTGCATAACAACATCTCACAAGCTGCCATGTTTAACTTAGACTACCGACGGATGCATTCCTATCTCCCTGCAAACGGAGCAGCATCCTTTAAAAGACCCCCTTAAATCTGACAAGCATTTTTTGTTATCTTTTAGGAAGATAAATTATTGAGGAAAGATGAATAATCCACCAGCTGCATATGGTGTGATGAAAAGCATCATGTTTGTGAAGCTGATTAGATATGATGTCCAGGATCTGATTAAGCACACACACACAGACTGATTAAGCTTCAATATTAACTTTTATATCTACCGACAGGGGAGTCTAGGCTATGAATAATTACATCATTCGTAGGCTGCGTGATAACTAAACCTTTCTAGGGAATCATAATTACTATGTGGTCTTGTCTGTAGTGATATCGGTTTCAATTAGACTCGATTCTACACTATTCAGGGCTTGATCTCAGTAGACATATGTAACAACGTTGACGTTTTAACCATATATATTATTATTGTTATTATTATTATATTATTATATTATATATGTCACCTAATGAGACCATGTTCATCTTTACCCCTGAAAAACCATGATAACATCAGGCCCATGAGCACAGTCCACAGTATAATATGTACTAGTCTACATGTATTGAAAATAACGCTTTAATATGATTTGGTAGAAAACGACGTATTCAGGTTGAAGGTTCTGATAATGACGGTACATGACGTTTTTGTATTTGTCACTACGGTTATAAATCACACTAAGATGTGTTTTTGCCTCAATCTACTGTCCAAACGTACACGATTCTAATTTTCTATCTCTAAAAGGCTCTTAGATCTTTCAGAATACCAACTTGTGGTGGGAGGAGATATTAATCAGGTATGTAATTTTTAGTTAGATAGGTCTCGTGTTTCATCTCACTCTCAAACTGATCAGGCCTCTGGTGACCTCGTCTCATTTGCTGCAGAGCTTAATATAGTAGAGGCCTGGCGTCTTAGGAATTTGACTGTCAAAGACGATACTTTATTTTCTTCAAGACATAATCCATTTTCACAGATAGACTATATTATTTATATCTCCCTATATAAACAGGTGTTTTCAGGCAACTGGGCCGCTCCACACGCTCGTCTCTGACCACGGATCTGTCCTTATTTTATTTGACAGCTCTTAACAGAAAGATGTCAGAAGATGGTACTTTAACACAACTTTGCAGCAGAACTATACTTTTTTTTGTTTTGTTTTTTTAACAACTTTCAGCAAAGTTGAAATAATGTATGTTGTTTAATACAGATAGAGCCTCATCCCCTCAGTCACTTTGACAAACTGTTTTTTTGAGGAAACTCTTCTTTGTTTGCCTCACACTTAATTAAATTAATTACATCTTAATTAAATGTATATTAAATTAAACTGTTAATAACATTCGCAGTAAAAAATTAATAAGTAGTAGAGATGGAAAAGCAGATTACTCTGATTTAAAATGAGCTGAAACAAAAATGTACAGAGCAAAAGGGGGGACATTTTAACAGCGTTAAAACACGAGCATAACACCTTACTACAATCTAAAGCTGAATTAACAATGCGTAAATAACATACTATGCTGAGGGGGAGAAAAGCTAGTAGACTTTTGGCTGCAAGGCTTAAGCTAAATGAAGCCTTTTCTTATATCAATACAATTCAAACACCATCTGGTAAGATATCGCATGACCTGGCAGAAATGAATGATATGTTTAGGCTATTTTATTCCCAATTATATATGTCAAAGGCTGACCCTGATTGTAGTAAGATTACCCATTTCTTATCCCAAACTCCATAGAGCGCAATCTAAATTCCTTGATTCCCCAGCTACTCTTGAAGATGATCAACCTGGCTTTATAAAGGGTCCTTTAGCCTCAGACAGTATCATGTGACACGTCAATTCCATATCGTAAATTAGTCCGAAAACCAGCCAGTCCCTGCTGTAAATGTTGGTTTGGATGCAGAAAAAGCCTTTGATAGACTAGAATGGAACTGTCTGTGGTTTGGGTAAAGAATTTATCTCCATGTTAAAAACAATTGTATTCTGCACCCCAAGCAGTTTTGCAGACAGGAAACATTTTTATCCTTTCTGTTTCCAACGTTTCCTCAAGCCATCAGATTGGACCCACATATTTCACCCATCAATATCAAAAGGTATGCAGCGTAAAACTCTATGCCGATTACACTTTATTGAATTTCTCAGACATCTCAAATTCCCTTCATTTACATTTACATTTTACGTCATTTAGCAGACGCTCTTATCCAGAGCGACTTACAAATTGGTGCATTCACCTTATAGACAGTAGGATAACCACTTTACAATATGTTTTTTTTTTTTTTTTTTGGGTGGGGTAAGGGAATTCTGAAATTCTGAAATTATTTACTCTTTACGTTTCAGTTTTCTGGATATAAAATAAACTGGGAAAAATCTATACTGGTGCCCCTAAATATCCCTGGAAAACTGCTGACTTTGCCTGCTGGAACGCCAGTACAGAGGCATGACACAGACTTGACTTATTTGGGCGTATGCATACCCACCAAATGTTCCCAAATTTGTAGAAAGAACTATGTCAAGCTAAAAGAGGAGATCACCTCTGATACAGAGCTGGTCCTCTCTTAAAATCTCATTACAAGGCAGGATTGCTATAGTAAAAATGAACGAAGTTGATCGTCTAAATGTTATTTTCATGGAGGGGCATAGAGGAAGCACTTTCTGCCCCACATAGATTTACAGAAAGAAAAAAAATTATAATCTGGTATTAAGTTAAAAACAGCATTTCAAATAAATGTGGTTCAATTATTTCCATCTCACTACAGGTATGGTACTAGGCTGAGAAACATCCCAGCTAGCACATTTTGTTCCATGGAAGTAGTGGGAACATACGTTTTTGGTTTCCCATTGGTTCTGTGAACAAAACCATACGTTTCCTGACTGGTAAAACTGAACTTTATTAAAAAACGTTCTGAGAACTTTTAGGTTGCAGGGAGGTTCTGAGAATGTTTAACTATGGTTCCCTGATAGTTTTCATGGGAGGTTTTATTAACGTTCTGAGCACGGAAATTATAGGTTATCAGAAGGTAATTAAATGATGTTTTGAGAACATGTTTCAATAAGACTTTTAATAACACTGCTAGCTTAGTTTGGGTTAACTGTGTGGAACTCCAATCACAGATAGGTCACATGGAAATTCATTTGCTTATGCATTAATCATGCAAATGCAAAATGTGTTTATATTGTGGCACGGCGTCAGTGAGATTCAAACCTATGATCTTCTGGTTTCCATCCATGGAATTAGTCCACTACCCCACCAAGATGGCACTAGCATGCCATGTTTTTTTTTTACTCAAACAAAGCTGTTCATTTTAGTCTATTCAAACAGACCCCATTTCAAAGGAAACAAGCACTCATTAAGATTGGTGTGGCCAATTAGTTGGCGCGGCCAACACACCTGAACACACTAGAGGATAGATAGAGTTTTTTTTTTTTTTATGCTGAGAACAGAATGTATATGTTGTTAAATAACATTCTTAGAATGTTCATTGAACGTTACTAATGTTTTCTTGTGTTTTTTATGGAACGTGTTCTTAATGTTCTGAGAACATGACTTTAAACAGAACCATCAGGAACCCTGCATAAAACGTTATGCTGAAGTACTGACATTCCCACAGAAGAACGTTGTTTCTTAATGTTTTCTGAACGTTCTGAGAACATGACTTTAAACAGAACCACCAGGAAACCTGTAGGAAATGTTTGCTGATGTACAGAAATTCCCACTGAAGAACGTTGTTTCTTAATGTTCTCTGAACAATTTGAGAACATTCTCAATGTCAAACCAGTTGGAGAACATTCATAGAACATTACTAAAATTGGAATTAAATGTAACCATGTTTGAACTCTTAGGAATCGTTCTGTTAAAGTGATGAAATACCAAGAAAAGAAAAAAGAAATTGTCAAGTTCCTTAAATGTGCTGTGAATGTTCCAAAGCCAAGCAACTATCCTGCCCATTCCCAGAAAGTTGTGGGAAGGTTGTATGCAAAATACCGTAGGACAACAACACTCTTAACAGCAAGCTCTAAGAAACGTATGGTTCTCAGAACGTTATGCGCTAGCTGGGATATAGGCTACACCAAGAAGTTCTGTGACGCTTCTCCCATATGGCACAACCATAAACCTGTTGACAAATAGTAAGCATTTTGTGTATCCATTGTGGGGGCGGATAAAGGTGCGCATAACTTGCGAGACGTATATAATGATAAGGGCTACTACCTTTCCAGGACCTCAAACAAATGTACTCACTTCCTCTTTTCATGGTTCCTTTCCCTACAATGAAGATCTCTGTTAGAAGCTCATGGCGTACCATGGGATTCCCCGTTAACATCCCACATAATGCTTACATGGATTGACCCTTCATTAACTTCTAAAGTGATCTCTGCCACTTGTGATTGCCTGCTGTCTGTTAAAACGCTCTACATTGGGTGTCACTCTAGTATGGAACCGCGAAACGGAGGGATTGGGGCACGACCTGAACTGGGAAAACCATTTGGGGAAATGTATTCGTTACCTCTAAAAACCCCCAGCACACCAGCTTATACATTACATGCTTATACATAGAAGTTATGGAACCCCCCCCCCCCATTTAGAAGTTTTAGGATGAAGCTGATTCCCACTCCAGTCTGTGATAGATGCAGTATGAATGCTGTTGGCGCACTAATGTACATGTTTTGGGGGGATGTCCTGTAGTGTCCAAGATCTGGTCACGTTTCAGATTTACTCACAAAAATTATGGGTTTCCCTGTGAACAAGGATCCATCTTTATTTTTGTTGAACGATGACTCTACATCTGTGGTTTAATTGGTTCAGAAAATAATTGTTTATGTGGGGTTACCAGCAGCCAAAAAAAGGTTATCCTTAGTGCTTGGATTACCCCTACAATCCTCTCACCTCAAACACGGTTAGCATATTTTCAAAGATATTGTTCGTATAGAGCGATCAGTGGCCGTGATAAACAAAAGCCTGTTGAAGCATGGGATGTACTGTGCGAAACTCGAACAGATATGAACAACTCTTGACCTCAAAACAATGGACCTACTTGGTAAGGGGGAGGTGGGAGGACGACTGCTTCTCTTTTCTAAGAATATGGTCATCTCCATGTAAAAGGACCCATGAGCACCAACATGTGAAGTTCATAGGAGCATGTCAAATGGTGTGTCAAATGAAAGCTAAGAGCCTATAATTATTGTTGAAATTAAGGCATATATACATTTTTCAACCGTTTTCCATCCTAAAAATGTTGAATAAGCAAAGGCTTTGATTTCTGGTCAAACAGAAAAGGGGGTCTTAGAAAACATCTACCAGAAAAAGTCTTAAAAGGTATTAGAAATACATCAAAACACAATAATATTGAAGTAAAGACCACTGCCAACTAATATCAACACCCATATTTAGTTTTGTAAAAAAAAAAATCTGCCTTCTGTAAGTTTAACACTGCCTTGTGCCTTGAAATTCCGTGAACAAAACCTCACATATCTTTAAGATATTTTAAAATGTCCCTCATGACGAGAGAGGATAATGAAAGTTCACAGAAGTAACAAGTAAAGGCAGACCTACCAATTAGTTCTAGTGTTTTTACTGATATCTATTTTGTTTATGAATTAGTAAGCGGTTAAAACTCGAAATGTCGTTAAAAAAATCGGTAACGGAATCTCTGAAATTGAATTGGCTACAATGGGAAATCATAGTAGTCACAAACCACAGTGGGGTTCACAAGTTAGGACAACACAGTACAGTAGAGTACAGTACAGTAGAGTTCAGTAGAGTACAGTAGAGTTCAGTTCAGTAGAGTTCAGTAGAGTAGAGTTCAGTAGAGTACAGTAGAGTTCAGTACAGTAGAGTTCAGTAGAGTACAGTAGAGTTCAGTACAGGAGAGTTCAGTTCAGTAGAGTTCAGTAGAGTTCAGTACAGTAGAGTTCAGTAGAGTAGAGTTCAGTAGAGTACAGTAGAGTTCAGTACAGTAGAGTTCAGTAGAGTACAGTAGAGTTCAGTACAGTAGAGTTCAGTACAGTAGAGTTCAGTAGAGTAGAGTTCAGTACAGTAGAGTTCAGTACAGTAGAGTTCAGTACAATAGAGTTCAGTAGAGTAGAGTTCAGTACAGTAGAGTTCAGTACAGTAGAGTTCAGTAGAGTTCAGTACAATAGAGTTCAGTAGAGTACAGTAGAGTTCAGTTCAGTAGAGTTCAGTAGAGTTCAGTACAGTAGAGTTCAGTAGAGTAGAGTTCAGTAGAGTACAGTAGAGTTCAGTACAGTAGAGTTCAGTAGAGTACAGTAGAGTTCAGTACAGGAGAGTTCAGTTCAGAAGAGTTAAGTAGAGTACAGTACAGTAGAGTTCAGTAGAGTAGAGTTCAGTAGAGTACAGTAGAGTTCAGTACAGTAGAGTTCAGTAGAGTACAGTAGAGTTCAGTACAGTAGAGTTCAGTACAGTAGAGTTCAGTAGAGTAGAGTTCAGTACAGTAGAGTTCAGTACAGTAGAGTTCAGTACAATAGAGTTCAGTAGAGTAGAGTTCAGTACAGTAGAGTTCAGTACAGTAGAGTTCAGTAGAGTTCAGTACAATAGAGTTCAGTAGAGTAGAGTTCAGTACAGTAGAGTTCAGTACAGTAGAGTTCAGTACAGTAGAGTTCAGTAGAGTTCAGTACAGTAGAGTTCAGTACAGTAGAGTTCAGTACAGTAGAGTTCAGTACAGTAGAGTTCAGTACAGTAGAGTTCAGTAGAGTTCAGTACAGTAGAGTTCAGTACAGTAGAGTTCAGTAAAGTAGAGTTCAGTTCAGTAGAGTTCAGTACAGTATAGTACAGTACAGTAGAGTTCAGTACAGTAGAGTTCAGTACAGTAGAGTTCAGTACAGTAGAGTTCAGTAGAGTTCAGTACAGTAGAGTTCAGTACAGTAGAGTTCAGTAGAGTAGAGTTCAGTACAGTAGAGTTCAGTACAGTAGAGTACAGTACAGTAGAGTTCAGTACAGTAGAGTTCAGTACAGTAGAGTTCAGTACAGTAGAGTTCAGTAGAGTTCAGTACAGTAGAGTTCAGTACAGTAGAGTTCAGTACAGTAGAGTTCAGTAGAGTTCAGTACAGTAGAGTTCAGTAGAGTTCAGTACAGTAGAGTTCAGTACAGTAGAGTTCAGTACAGTAGAGTTCAGTACAGTAGAGTTCAGTAGAGTACAGTAGAGTTCAGTAGAGTTCAGTACAGTAGAGTTCAGTACAGTAGAGTTCAGTAGAGTTCAGTAGAGTTCAGTACAGTAGAGTTCAGTACAGTAGAGTTCAGTAGAGTTCAGTACAGTAGAGTTCAGTAGAGTTCAGTACAGTAGAGTTCAGTACAGTAGAGTTCAGTACAGTAGAGTTCAGTAGAGTAGAGTTCAGTACAGTAGAGTTCAGTACAGTAGAGTTCAGTACAGTAGAGTTCAGTAGAGTTCAGTACAGTAGAGTACAGTAGAGTTCAGTACAGTAGAGTACAGTAGAGTTCAGTACAGTAGAGTTCAGTACAGTAGAATACAGTACAGTAGAGTTCAGTACAGTAGAGTTCAGTTCAGTAGAGTTCAGTACAGTAGAGTTCAGTACAGTAGAGTTCAGTAGAGTTCAGTACAGTAGAGTTCAGTACAGCAGAGTTCAGTACATTTTACATTTACATTTTAGTCATTTAGCAGACGCTCTTATCCAGAGCGACTTACAGTTAGTGAGTGGATACATATTTAATGTTTTTCATACTGGCCCCCCGTGGGAATCGTAGAGCACACTAGAGTTGAGTACACTATAATGTACTGTACTGTCCTGTACTGAACTCTACTTTACTGTTCTGTGCTGTATTTTGATGTCCAAACTTGTGAAACATAGACGTCTATGATTGGTTCAGATTTGGTCCGGTCCAACTAAATTTGGTCTTGTTTGGGGGCAGAACTCATTTAAATAATAGCCAGAGTGTAGAATAATTCATTGCATATTTAGACCTTTGAGTTCCTATTCAGGATACATCCCCATGAAGAGCGTGACTTTCATATCCATCATTATGCATTTTCTGTGTTGTACAGATCAGGGACCCATGATGAAATTCCATTACCGCAATCACTTCACTTACGCTGACACCCCATTCTTTCTGCCGACATTGTTGAATCTTTAATTTGGAGCAGATACAGTGGTGTGAAAAAGTATTTGCCCCCTTCCTGATTTCCTATTTGTTTGCATGTTTGTCACACTTAAACGTTTCAGATCATCAAACAAATGTAAATATTAGTCAAAGATAACACAAGTAAACACAAAATGCAGTTTTGAAATGAAGGTTGTTATTATTAAGGGAAAACAACATCCAAACCCACAAGTGATTGCCCCCTACAACCTAATAACTGGTTGGGCCAACCTTAGCAGCAACAACTGCAATCAAGCGTTTGCGATAACTTGCAATGAGTCTTTTACAGCACTGTGGAGGAATTTTGGCCCACTCATCTTTGCAGAATTGTTGTAATTCAGCCACATTGGAGGGTTTTCGAGCATTAACTGCCTTTTTAAGGTCATGCCACAGCATCTCAATAGAATTCAGGTCAGGACTTTGACTAGGCCACTCCAAAGTCTTCATTTTGTTTTTCTTCAGCCATTCAGAGGTGGACTTGCTGGTGTGTTTTGGATCATTGTCCTGCTGCAGAACCCAAGTTCGCTTCAGCTTGAGGTCACGAACGGATGGCCGGACATTCTCCTTCAGGATTTTTTGATAGACAGCAGAATTCATGGTTCCATTTATCACAGCAAGTCTTCCAGGTCCTGAAGCAGCAAAACAGGCCCAGACCATCACACTACCACCACCATATTTTTTATGATGTTCTTTTTCTGAAATGTGGTGTTACTTTTACGCCAGATGTAATGGGACACACACCTTCCAAAAAGTTCAACTTTTGTCTCGTCAGTCCACAGAGTATTTTCCCAAAGGTCTTGGGGATCATCAAGATGTTTTCTGGCAAAAACGAGACGAGCCTTGATGTTCTTTTTGTTCAGCAGTGGTTTTTGTCTTGGAACTCTGCCATGCAGGCCATTTTTGCCCAGTCTCTTTCTTATGGTGGAGTCATGAACACTGACCTTAACTGAGGCAAGTGAGGCCTGCAGCTCTTTGGATGTTGGTGTGGGGTCTTTTGTGACCTCTTGGATGAGTCGTCGCTGCGCTCTTGGGGTAATTTTGGTCGGCCGGCCACTTCTGGGAAGGTTCACCACTGTTCCAGGTTTTCGCCATTTGTGGATAATGGCTCTCATTGTGGTTCGCTGGAGTCCCAAAGCTTTAGAAATGGCTTTCAAATCTTTTCCAGACTGATGGATCTCAATTACTTTCTTTCTCATTTGTTCCTGAATTTCTTTGGATCTCGGCATGATGTCTAGCTTTTGAGGATCTTTTGGTCTACTTCACTTTGTCAGGTAGGTCCTATTTAAGTGATTCCTTGATTGAGAACAGGTGTGGCAGTAATCAGGCCTGGGTGTGGCTAGAGGAATTGAACTCAGGTGTGATAAACCACAGTTGAGTTGTGTTATAACAGGGGGGGCAAACACTTTTTCACACAGGTTTATTTGAACAGTGAGAGACAGAATAACAACAAAAAAATTAAGAAAAACGCATGTCAAAAATGTTATGAATTGATTTGCATTTTAATGAGGGAAATAAGTATTTTACCCCCTATCAATCAGAAAGATTTCTGGCTCCCAGGTGTCTTTTATGCAGGTAACGAGCTGAGATTAGGAGCACACTCTTAAAGGGAGTGTTCCTAATCTCAGTTTGTTACCTGTATAAAAGACACCTGTCCACAGAAGCAATCAATCAATCAGATTCCAAACTCTCCACCATGGCCAAGACCAAAGAGCTCTCCAAGGATGTCAGGGACAAGATTGTAGACATACACAAGGCTGGAATGGGCTACAAGACCATCACCAAGGAGCTTGGTGAGAAGGTGACAACAGTTGGTGAGATTATTTGCAAATGGAAGAAACACAAAATATCTGTCAATCTCCATCGGCCTGGGGCTCCATGCAAGATCTCACCTCATGGAGTTGCAATGATCATGAGAACAGTGAGGAATCAGCCCAGAACTACACGGGAGGATCTTGTCAATGATCTCAAGGCAGCTGGGACCATAGTCACAAAGAAAACAATTGGTAACACACTACGGCGTGAAGGACTGAAATCCTGCAGCGCCCGCAAGGTCCCCCTGCTCAAGAAAGCACATATACAGGCCCGTCTGAAGTTTGCCAATGAACATCTGAATGATTCAGAGGAGAACTGGGTGAAAGTGTTGTGGTCAGATGAGACCAAAATCAAGCTCTTTGGCATCAACTCAACTTGCCGTGTTTGGAGGAGGAGGAATGCTGCCTATGACCCCAAGAACACCATCCCCACCGTCAAACATGGAGGTGGAAACATTATGCTTTGTTTTTCTGCTAAGGGGACAGGACAACTTCACAGCATCAAAGGGACGATGGACGGTGCCATGTAACGTCAAATCTTGGGTGAGAACCTCCTTCCCTCAGCCAGGGCATTGAAAATGGGTCGTGGATAGGTATTCCAGCATGACAATGACCCAAAACACATGGCCAAGGCAACAAAGGAGTGCCTCAAGAAGAAGCACATTAAGGTCCTGGAGTGGCCTAGCCAGTCTCCAGACCTTAATCCCATAGAAAATATGTGGAGGGAGCTGAAGGTTCGAGTTGCCAAACGTCAGGCTCGATACCTTAATGACTTGGAGAAGATCTGCAAAGATGAGTGGGACAAAATCCCTCCTGAGATGTGTGCAAACCTGGTGGCCAACTACAAGAAACGTCTGACCTCTGTGATTGCCAACAAGGGTTTTGCCACCAAGTACTAAGTCATGTTTTGCAGAGGGGTCAAATACTTATTTCCCTCATTAAAATGCAAATCAATTCATAACATTTTTGACATGCATTTTTCTGGATTTTTTTGTTGTTATTCTGTCTCTCACTGTTCAAATAAACCTACCATTAAAATTATAGACTGATCCTGTCTTTGTCAGTGGGCAAACGTACAAAATCAGCAGGGGATCAAATACGTTTTTTACCTCACTGTAGGTTTGGATTTTGTTTTCCCTTAATAATAACAACCTTCATTTCAAAACTGCATTTTGTGTTTACTTGTGTTATCTTTGACTAATATTTAAATTTGTTTGATGATCTGAAACATTTAAGTGTGACAAACATGCAAACAAATAACAAATCAGGAAGGGGGCAAACACTTTTTCACACCAGTGTTTATAGAAAAAGTGGACTTTACCGAAATTCTGTTACCAAACTTTGCATCTGCACAGTTCTCCCAGTAAATGTGTTTTTGTAAAATGTTCAGTGTAAATTGTTAAAAGTAGTCCTTGTGCGTAGAGTTGTATGGTTTGTTAAACTTTGAAATCAATGGTTTTTGTTTGGCATACATTTTAAGTGAAAAAGTCAGTGCAATTCCGTTACCGTGGATTTTCCCATAACGTCCAAATATGGTATTGTGAACTCCTACTTCCTCCCTATACGACTAATTTGGTGTTCTCAAATAATTATGACTCCTGACAGTATGTAAATAGATTGTTTGCTTGTTTGTTTGTACAAAAGTATGTTTTGTTTTGTTTTTATTG
>NW_028157667.1:52500-54339 GCF_964263955.1 Coregonus lavaretus
TGTCCACCTGTTGATACCATAGAAGTCCACCATAGAAGTCAAAACAACTAAAAGGACCATCATGTAATTAGTTTAAAATGCCTTTATGTAAATTATGATCAATAGAACAACAAGTTTCAAACTCAGACATGTTTCGTCAGCATGGCCTTCGTCAGGGAATACCAAAACACAAAGACACAATGATGTCTTCTTCTGAACAAACCATGTTCCAATCAACCCTGGTTGAAGAGGGAGTGGTTACAGAATAGTTAGTAGTCTTTGGACAACACCTAGTGAACAATAATATACATTGAAAAGTGAAATAAATATTTTATGAAAATGTATATTAAGGTATTAGAACAGTTAGAATAGACAAAGAAGTACTAGCCTTGAATAGTTAGTCATTTGGTTTGGCAGAAGGTTGTGAAGAATTGGCATCACAAACGTACACACGCAAGCACGCGCAAACATACACAAACGCACACACGCAGGTCAAAGGTTAGAGAGGAAGAGTCCACAGCTGAGACAAGAGGTAGAGGACAATTCAAGGCAACCATCGTTTACGCTTTGTTTCAAAGCCATGGACCACGCAGGCGAGGCCTTTCTTTCTTTATGGGAGATGTGGAGTGTAAAAAACTTCAGTGCCTTGTCACTGGGAGAACACATAACTTTCTCCCTCCCCGGGTTCTCTTGACTAAGAAAAAGAGAGTGGTTGAGTTTTCTGTGACAGCCGTCGAGTGATGGAAGACATTTCCACAGAAAGACAAATAAAAGAGGGCTTTAAAACTCTGCTTTATTTATAACAAGGAATGAAAGAACCACTTTTATTTCTCAGGAGCCAAACAGGCAGAAAAAAAAGCCACTGTGTTTCCCTCTCCAACAACAGCCCTAGTTTACACAGAGAGAGACAGAGACATTCACAACCGGGACAGATGTCATTTTGTTTCACTGAATCCATGCAGAATTCCCTGCTCTCTACTGTCAACACTGTTACTGTGCTTTCTATTGCACTTGTCTTTTTAATAAACATCAACTGCAGAAGTAAGAATAAGCTGCTACTTTAAGACAGAGTAGCTAGCTTCTTTAATCTGGGAGACTGGCAGTATCATGACGTGTGATTGGTGCATTCACAACTTGGCCCAATGGCAGTGCCCGCAGGGGTCAGGTGTAGAAGAAACGAAATCTCTTATTTAAAAAGCAGGAAGCTGGAAGATTAGACTCATGTTTTGGGGCCTGTAAATGTAGGCGTCTGTAAATTATCCCAGCCTTGGCAAAACCAAGTGTTTTTGATCCACTCCTTATCTTAGTCAAGACAACATGCGGCGTGTTTTGAAAAAAACAAGGTAGAGTAAGTACTGTGGCTGTCGCCAGCGCCGTAATACGATTACCGAAGTGTTTTGCGAATAAACTAGATACACGCTATGTACAGCTATTTGCATATTCCTTTGAGGTAAATGGCTGATCATTTCTGGGAGTGAGGGGTTATCTATCACTTGGCATGTCACAGAGAAATGTGACATGGATGCATGCGCTCCTGTGCCTCACGGTTGTGGAGTATCGGGGGGCTGTGACAGGGGAGGAAAACATCCCGGTGTTTGTTAGACATAGTTTAGGAAGCAGCAGGGAGGAGGTAGAGGAGATAATAAACAGACTTGATTAGAGAGAGAGAGAGAGAGAGAGAGAGAGAGAGAGAGAGAGAGAGAGAGAGAGAGAGAGAAGAGAGAGAGAGAGAGAGAGAGAGAGAGAGAGAGAGAGAGAGAGAGAAAGAGAGAGAGAGAGAGAGAGAGAGAGAGAGAGAGAGAGAGAGGAGAGAGAAGAGAGAAGAGAGAAGAGAGAGAGAGAGAGGAGAGGAAAGGAGAG
>NW_028157666.1:0-10000 GCF_964263955.1 Coregonus lavaretus
TCCCTCCCCTCCCCCTTCTGTTCTCCCTCCCCCCAGTTTGGACCGGCGTAACAGTGGAGTTGGTTGTTATCAGTTTGGACCGGCATAACAGTGGAGTTGGTTGTTATCAGTTTGGACCGGCGTAACAGTGGAGTTGGTTGTTATCAGTTTGGACCGGCGTAACAGTGGAGTTGGTTGTTATCAGTTTGGACCAGCGTAACAGTAGAGTTGGTTGTTATCAGTTTGGACCGGCGTAACAGTGGAGTTGGTTGTTATCAGTTTGGACCAGCGTAACAGTAGAGTTGGTTGTTATCAGTTTGGACCGGCGTAACAGTGGAGTTGGTTGTTATCAGTTTGGACCGGCGTAACAGTAGAGTTGGTTGTTATCAGTTTGGACCGGCGTAACAGTGGAGTTGGTTGTTATCAGTTTGGACCGGCGTAACAGTGGAGTTGGTTGTTATCAGTTTGGACCGGCGTAACAGTAGAGTTGGTCGTTATCAGTTTGGACCGGCGTAACAGTGGAGTTGGTTGTTATCAGTTTGGACCGGCGTAACAGTGGAGTTGGTTGTTATCAGTTTGGACCGGCGTAACAGTGGAGTTGGTTGTTATCAGTTTGGACCGGCGTAACAGTGGAGTTGGTTGTTATCAGTTTGGACCGGCGTAACAGTGGAGTTGGTTGTTATCAGTTTGGACCCGGCGTAACAGTAGAGTTGGTTGTTATCAGTTTGGACCGGCGTAACAGTGGAGTTGGTTGTTATCAGTTTGGACCGGCGTAACAGTGGAGTTGGTTGTTATCAGTTTGGACCGGCGTAACAGTGGAGTTGGTTGTTATCAGTTTGGACCGGCGTAACAGTGGAGTTGGTTGTTATCAGTTTGGACCGGCGTAACAGTGGAGTTGGTTGTTATCAGTTTGGACCGGCGTAACAGTGCAGTTGGTTGTTATCAGTTTGGACCGGCGTAACAGTGGAGTTGGTTGTTATCAGTTTGGACCGGCGTAACAGTAGAGTTGGTTGTTATCAGTTTGGACCGGCGTAACAGTGGAGTTGGTTGTTATCAGTTTGGACCGGCGTAACAGTAGAGTTGGTTGTTATCAGTTTGGACCGGCGTAACAGTGGAGTTGGTTGTTATCAGTTTGGACCGGCGTAACAGTGGAGTTGGTTGTTATCAGTTTGGACCGGCGTAACAGTGGAGTTGGTTGTGATCAGTTTGGACCGGCGTAACAGTGGAGTTGGTTGTTATCAGTTTGGACCGGCGTAACAGTGGAGTTGGTTGTTATCAGTTTGGACCGGCGTAACAGTGGAGTTGGTTGTTATCAGTTTGGACCGGCGTAACAGCAGAGTTGGTTGTTATCAGTTTGGACCGGCGTAACAGTGGAGTTGGTTGTTATCAGTTTGGACCGGCGTAACAGTGGAGTTGGTTGTTATCAGTTTGGACCGGCGTAACAGTGCAGTTGGTTGTTATCAGTTTGGACCGGCGTAACAGTAGAGTTGGTTGTTATCAGTTTGGACCGGCGTAACAGTAGAGTTGGTTGTTATCAGTTTGGACCGGCGTAAAAGTAGAGTTGGTTGTTATCAGTTTGGACCGGCGTAACAGTAGAGTTGGTTGTTATCAGTTTGGACCGGCGTAACAGTAGAGTTGGTTGTTATCAATTTGGACCGGCGTAACAGTGGAGTTGGTTGTTATCAGTTTGGACCGGCGTAACAGTGGAGTTGGTTGTTATCAGTTTGGACCGGCGTAACAGTGGAGTTGGTTGTTATCAATTTGGACCGGCGTAACAGTGGAGTTGGTTGTTATCAGTTTGGACCGGCGTAACAGTGGAGTTGGTTGTTATCAGTTTGGACCGGCGTAACAGTGGAGTTGGTTGTTATCAGTTTGGACCGGCGTAACAGTAGAGTTGGTTGTTATCAGTTTGGACCGGCGTAACAGTAGAGTTGGTTGTTATCAGTTTGGACCGGCGTAACAGTGGAGTTGGTTGTTATCAGTTTGTACCGGCGTAACAGTGGAGTTGGTTGTTATCAGTTTGGACCGGCGTAACAGTAGAGTTGGTTGTTATCAGTTTGGACCGGCGTAACAGTAGAGTTGGTTGTTATCAGTTTGGACCGGCGTAACAGTGGAGTTGGTTGTTATCAGTTTGGACCGGCGTAACAGTAGAGTTGGTTGTTATCAGTTTGGACCGGCGTAACAGTGGAGTTGGTTGTTATCAGTTTGGACCGGCGTAACAGTGGAGTTGGTTGTTATCAGTTTGGACCGGCGTAACAGTGGAGTTGGTTGTGATCAGTTTGGACCGGCGTAACAGTGGAGTTGGTTGTTATCAGTTTGGACCGGCGTAACAGTGGAGTTGGTTGTTATCAGTTTGGACCGGCGTAACAGTGGAGTTGGTTGTTATCAGTTTGGACCGGCGTAACAGCAGAGTTGGTTGTTATCAGTTTGGACCGGCGTAACAGTGGAGTTGGTTGTTATCAGTTTGGACCGGCGTAACAGTGGAGTTGGTTGTTATCAGTTTGGACCGGCGTAACAGTGCAGTTGGTTGTTATCAGTTTGGACCGGCGTAACAGTGGAGTTGGTTGTTATCAGTTTGGACCGGCGTAACAGTAGAGTTGGTTGTTATCAGTTTGGACCGGCGTAACAGTAGAGTTGGTTGTTATCAGTTTGGACCGGCGTAACAGTAGAGTTGGTTGTTATCAGTTTGGACCGGTGTAACAGTAGAGTTGGTTGTTATCAATTTGGACCGGCGTAACAGTGGAGTTGGTTGTTATCAGTTTGGACCGGCGTAACAGTGGAGTTGGTTGTTATCAGTTTGGACCGGCGTAACAGTGGAGTTGGTTGTTATCAATTTGGACCGGCGTAACAGTGGAGTTGGTTGTTATCAGTTTGGACCGGCGTAACAGTGGAGTTGGTTGTTATCAGTTTGGACCGGCGTAACAGTGGAGTTGGTTGTTATCAGTTTGGACCGGCGTAACAGTAGAGTTGGTTGTTATCAGTTTGGACCGGCGTAACAGTAGAGTTGGTTGTTATCAGTTTGGACCGGCGTAACAGTGGAGTTGGTTGTTATCAGTTTGTACCGGCGTAACAGTGGAGTTGGTTGTTATCAGTTTGGACCGGCGTAACAGTAGAGTTGGTTGTTAGCAGTTTGGACCGGCGTAACAGTGCAGTTGGTTGTTATCAGTTTGGACTGACTTAGTTGCTGACTGTGTTTCCCTGTCCCATTCTCCAAGCCTGCTCACTTGAGGACTGAGCACTTTGTGACGGCGTGTTTCCCAGAGTACTTTAGTCTTCCAGTCTGACAGGACCAAGCTAGTGCTGTTGATCCCTCCTGCTAGAGGATTAATCCACGTTCTGCACCGTCATGGAAACACACACGCACACGCACACGCACACACACACACACACACACATACACACACACACACACACACACACACACACACACACACACACACACACACACAGACACAGACACACACACAGACACAGACACAGACACACACACACACACACACACACACACACACACACACACACACACGTAGAGACTGCAGATGTAGAGGGTGGGCCAAGGTGTGTGTGTGTGGTTGTTGTGTACTGGGACTTGGATGTGTGTAAGTGTGTGTGTGTGTAATGCTGACCTCCGTCCTCTGACCTCTGTAGAACCTGTGGTTCCGGGTCAGGAGAACGCTGCAGAGCCACAAGCCACGCTGGTGCAGAGAACACAAAGACTGGAACCTCTACCTGTTCTCCCCTCAGAACTCGTGAGTCATACACACACACACGCACGCACACGCACGCTTCAGGAAGGGTGGTCACGTGTGTTTGCCAGGCGGAGGTCCTGGGCTCCAGCCTCGGTATGAGCCCAATTAGGAGGAAGCGGTTCTCGCTAAGCAAACAGCATGACATCCTTATCACACTACATACAGTGAGGGGAAAAAAGTATTTGATCCCTTGCTGATTTTGTACGTTTGCCCACTGACAAATAAATGATCAGTCTATAATTTTAATGGTACGTTTATTTGAACAGTGAGAGACAGAATAACAACAACAAAATCCAGAAAAACGCATGTCAAAAATGTTATACATTTATTTGCATTTTAATGAGGGAAATAAGTATTTGACCCCCTCTCAATCAGAAAGATTTCTGGCTCCCAAGTATCTTTTATACAGGTAACGAGCTGAGATTAGGAGCACACTCTTAAAGGGAGTGCTCCTAATCTCAGCTTGTTACCTGTATAAAAGACACCTGTCCACAGAAGCAATCAATCAATCAATCAGATTCCAAACTTTCCACCATGGCCAAGACCAAAAAGCTCTCCAAGGATGTCAGGGACAAGATTGTAGACCTACATAAGGCTGGAATGGGCTACAAGACCATCGCCAAGCAGCTTGGTGAGAAGGTGACAACAGTTGGTGCGATTATTCGCAAATGGAAGAAACACAAAATAACTGTCAATCTCCCTCTGCCTGGGGCTCCATGCAAGATCTCACCTCGTGGAGTTGCAATGATCATGAGAACGATGAGGAATCAGCCCAGAACTACACGGGAGGATCTTGTCAATGATCTCAAGGCAGCTGGGACCATAATCACCAAGAAAACAATTGGTAACACACTACGCCGTGAAGGACTGAAATCCTGCAGTGCCCGCAAGGCCCCCCTGCTCAAGAAAGCACATATACATGCCCGTCTGAAGTTTGCCAATGAACATCTGAATGATTCAGAGGAGAACTGGGTGAATGTGTTGTGGTCAGATGAGACCAAAATGGAGCTCTTTGGCATCAACTCAACTCGCCGTGTTTGGAGGAGGAGGAATGCTGCCTATGACCCCAAGAACACCATCCCCACCGTCAAACAGAGGTGGAAATATTGTGCTTTGGGGGTGTTTTTCTGCTAAGGGGACAGGACAACTTCATCGCATCAAAGGGACGATGGACGGGGCTTTGTACAATCAAATCTTGGGTAAGAACCTCCTTCCCTCAGCCAGGGCATTGAAAATGGGTCGTGGATGGGTATTCCAGCATGACAATGACCCAAAACACACGGCCAAGGCAAGAAAGGAGTGGCTCAAGAAGAAGCACATTAAGGTCCTGGAGTGGCCTAGCTAGTCTCCAGATATTAATCCCATAGAAAATCTGTGGAGGGAGCTGATTGTTCGAGTTGCCAAACGTCAGCCTCGAAACCTTAATGACTTGGAGAAGATCTGCAAAGAGGAGTGGGACAAAATCCCTCCTGAGATGTGTGCAAACCTGGTGGCCAACTACAAGAAACGTCTGACCTCTGTGATTGCCAACAAGGGTTTTGCCACCAAGTACTAAGTCATGTTTTGCAGAGGGGTCAAATACTTATTTCCCTCATTAAAATTTAAATCAATTTATAACATTTTTGACATGCGTTTTTCTGGATTTTGTTGTTGTTATTCTGTCTCTCACTGTTCAAATAAACCTACCATTTAAAATTATAGACTGATCATGTCTTTGTCAGTGGGCAAACGTACAAAATCAGCAGGGGATCAAATACTTTTTTCCCTCACTGTACATACACACACACACACACACACACAAACGTACTTCTTGTCTCACCTTCTCATAGATACTGTATCTTCCTCCTCTGTGCTGATTCCTCTCTCCCCCCTCCCTCCCTCTAGGTTCCGTGTCTGGGGTAAAGGTCTGATCTCTCATAAGATGTTTGATCACGTGGTCCTGGTCTTCATCTTCCTCAACTGCATCACTATAGCTCTGGAGAGACCCAGCATCCAGCCTCACAGCACCGTAAGACACTAGGGGCTGATGGGATACCGTGGTTTACTATAAACCAGTATTTACTATACACCAGGCTTTTTTTTTACTTTACCTTCTAGAACGTTATTTCAATGTTTGGTTTGTTAAATGTTTTGCTACTTGAGTCGTCTTTCACCATCTTCTCCTGGTGCATGCTGCTTCCCACACCAAGCCCTGCCCCCTGTCACACCAAGCCCTGCCCCTTTGTCACACCAAGCCCTGCCTCCTTGTCACACCAAGCCCTGCCCCCTTGTCGCACCAAGCCCTGCCCCCTGTCACACCAAGCCCTGCCCCCTGTCACACCAAGCCCTGCCCCCTGTTACACCAAGCCCTGCCCCCTGTCACACCAAGCCCTGCCCACTGTCAAACAAAGCCCTGCCCCCTGTCACACCAAGCCCTGCCGCTTCCCACACCAAGCCCTGCCCCCTGTCACACCAAGCCCTGCCCCCTGTCACACCAAGCCCTGCCCCCCTGTCACACCAAGCCTTGCCCCCTTGTCACACCAAGCCCTGCCCCCTGTCACACCAAGCCTTGCCCCCTGTCACACCAAGCCCTGCCCCCTGTCACACCAAGCCCTGCCCCCTGTCACACCAAGCCCTGCCCCCTGTCACACCAAGCCCTGCCCCCTGTCACACCAAGCCCTGCCCCCTGTCACACCAAGCCCTGCCCCCTGTCACACCAAGCCCTGCCCCCTGTCACACCAAGCCCTGCCCCCTGTCACACCAAGCCCTGCCCCCTGTCACACCAAGCCCTGCCCCTTGTCACACCAAGCCCTGCCCCCTGTCACACCAAGCCCTGCCCCCTGTCACACCAAACCCTGCCCCCTGTCCCACACCAAGCCCTGCCGATTCCCACACCAAGCCCTGCCCCCTGTCACACCAAGCCCTGCCCCCTGTCCCACACCAAGCCCTGCCCCCTGTCACACCAAGCCCTGCCCTGGAGTCACAAACACTTTCTTGAACACTTTCTTGCCGTTCATTCTTGCCGTTCGATCTGCATGGTCAGATAGATGCAACGAGATGTTGGTGACAACTCATTGACTTCTCAAACCCCAAACCCCGGCCTGGTCTGGTCTGTTTCGCAAGCGTTCCCGGAAGTCTTGCGATGTTTCGCCTCTGGGTTTAGAAACTAGAGCGGTAATATACTTTCTCTCCTACTCTCCCTCCAGGAGCGAGTGTTTCTGAGTGTCTCCAACTACGTGTTCACTCTAATCTTCCTGGCTGAGATGACTGTCAAGGTAATAATACCGTCTGTTTCAGTCTGTTGTCTGTTTGTCTGTTGCCTGTTTCTGTCTGTTGTCTGTTTCTCATGCTGTCTGTTTCAATCTCATGCTGTCTGTTTCAGTCTGTTGTCTGTTTGTCTGTTGTCTGTTCAGTTTTCATGCTGTCTGTTTCAGTCTGCTGTCTGTTTCAGTCTTGTCTGTTTCAGTCTTGTCTGTTTCAGTCTATTGTCTGTTTCAGTCTCATGCTGTATGTCTGCAGTTTGTTTCAGTCAGCTGTCTGTTTCAGTCTTCTGTTTTTCAGTCTGCTCTCTGTTTGTCTCATGCTCTCTGTTTCTGTCTGCTGTCTGTTTCAGTCTGCTGTCTGTTTCAGTCTGCTGTCTGTTTCAGTCTGCTGTCTGTTTCAGTCTGTTGTCTGTTTCAGTCTGCTGTCTGTTTCAGTCTGCTGTCTGTTTCAGTCTGCTGTCTGTTTCAGTCTGCTGTCTGTTTCAGTCTGTTGTCTGTTTCAGTCTGCTGTCTGTTTCAGTCTGCTGTATGTTTCAGTCTGCTGTCTGTTTCAGTCTGCTGTATGTTTCAGTCTGCTGTCTGTTTCAGTCTGCTGTCTGTTTCAGTCTGCTGTCTGTTTCAGTTTGTTGTCTGTTTCAGTTTGTTGTCTGTTTCTGTCTGCTGTCTGTTTCAGTTTATTGTCTGTTTCAGTTTGTTGTCTGTTTCAGTCAGCTGTCTGTTTCAGCCAGCTGTCTGTTTCAGTCTGCTGTCTGTTTCAGTCTGCTGTCTGTTTCAGTTTGTTGTCTGTTTCAGTTTGTTGTCTGTTTCAGTTTGTTGTCTGTTTCAGTCTGCTGTCTGTTTCAGTCCATCAGTCGGCTGTCTGTTTCAGTTTGTTGTCTGCTGTATGTTTCAGTCTGCTGTATGTTTCAGTCTGTTGTCTGTTTCAGTCTGTTGTCTGTTTTAGTGTGCTGTCTGTTTCAGTCTGCTGTCTGTTTCAGTCTGCTGTCTGTTTCAGTCTGCTGTCTGTTTCAGTCTGCTGTCTGTTTCAGTCTGCTGTCTGTTTCAGTCTGCTGTCTGTTTCAGTCTGTTGTCTGTTTCAGTCTGCTGTATGTTTCAGTCTGCTGTCTGTTTCAGTCTGCTGTATGTTTCAGTCTGCTGTCTGTTTCAGTCTGCTGTCTGTTTCAGTTTGTTGTCTGTTTCAGTTTGTTGTCTGTTTCAGTTTGTTGTCTGTTTCAGTTTGTTGTCTGTTTCAGTTTGTTGTCTGTTTCAGTTTGTTGTCTGTTTCAGTCTGCTGTCTGTTTCAGTCTGTTGTCTGTTTCAGTCTGCTGTCTGTTTCAGTCTGCTGTCTGTTTCAGTCTGCTGTCTGTTTCAGTCTGTTGTCTGTTTCAGTCTGCTGTATGTTTCAGTCTGCTGTATGTTTCAGTCTGCTGTCTGTTTCAGTCTGCTGTATGTTTCAGTCTGCTGTCTGTTTCAGTCTGCTGTCTGTTTCAGTCTGTTGTCTGTTTCAGTCTGTTGTCTGTTTCAGTCTGCTGTCTGTTTCAGTCTGCTGTCTGTTTCAGTTTATTGTCTGTTTCAGTTTGTTGTCTGTTTCAGTCAGCTGTCTGTTTCAGTTTATTGTCTGTTTCAGTTTGTTGTCTGTTTCAGTCTGCTGTCTGTTTGTCTGCTGTCTGTTTCAGTCTGCTGTCTGTTTCAGTCTGCTGTCTGTTTCAGTCTGCTCTCTGTTTCAGTTTGTTGTCTGTTTCAGTCTGCTGTCTGTTTCAGTCTGCTGTCTGTTTCAGTCTGCTGTCTGTTTCAGTCTGCTGTCTGTTTCAGTCTGCTGTCTGTTTCAGTCTGCTGTCTGTTTCAGTCTGTTGTCTGTTTCAGTCTGTTGTCTGTTTCAGTCAGCTGTCTGTTTCAGTCTGCTGTCTGTTTCAGTCTGCTGTCTGTTTCAGTCTGTTGTCTGTTTCAGTCTGCTGTCTGTTTCAGTCTGCTGTCTGTTTCAGTCTGCTGTCTGTTTCAGTCTGCTGTCTGTTTCAGTGTGCTGTCTGTTTCAGTCTGTTGTCTGTTTCAGTCTGTTGTCTGTTTCAGTCTGTTGTCTGTTTCAGTCTGCTGTCTGTTTCAGTCTGCTGTCTGTTTCAGTCTGTTGTCTGTTTCAGTCTGCTGTCTGTTTCAGTCTGTTGTCTGTTTCAGTCTGCTGTCTGTTTCAGTCTGCTGTCTGTTTCAGTCTGCTGTCTGTTTCAGTCTGCTGTCTGTTTCAGTCTGTTGTCTGTTTCAGTCTGCTGTCTGTTTCAGTCTGCTGTCTGTTTCAGTCTGTTGTCTGTTTCAGTCTGCTGTCTGTTTCAGTCTGCTGTCTGTTTCAGTCTGCTGTCTGTTTCAGTCTGCTGTCTGTTTCAGTCTGCTGTCTGTTTCAGTCTGCTGTCTGTTTCTGTCTGCTGTCTGTTTCAGTCTGCTGTCTGTTTCAGTCTGCTGTCTGTTTCAGTCTGCTGTCTGTTTCAGTCTGCTGTCTGTTTCAGTCTGCTGTCTGTTTCAGTCTGCTGTCTGCTGTCTGTTTCAGTCTGCTGTCTGTTTCAGTCTGCTGTCTGTTTCAGTCTGCTGTCTGTTTCAGTCTGCTGTCTGTTTCAGTCTGCTTTCTGTTTCAGTCTGCTGTCTGTTTCAGTCTGCTGTCTGTTTCAGTCTGCTGTCTGTTTCAGTCTGCTGTCAGTCCTGGAGGTCTTGTCATGTTAATGTTCTGTCTGTAGATTGTAGCGTTGGGGTTTTGCTGGGGTAAACAGAGCTACTTGAAGAGCAGTTGGAATGTGCTGGATGGGATCCTGGTGTTTGTCTCTCTGGTGGACATCCTGGTTTCTCTGGCCTTGACCGGAGGGAACCGCATCCTGGGAATCCTCCGAGTATTACGGCTGCTACGCACACTACGACCTCTCAGGTAGGACCACACTACGACCACACTACGACCACACTACGACCACACTACGACCACACTACGACCACACTACGACCACACTACGACCACACTACGACCTCTCAGGTAGGACCACACTACAACCACACTACAACCACACTACGATCACACTA
>NW_028157665.1:5000-12500 GCF_964263955.1 Coregonus lavaretus
TGTGGGAATAGGGTGCCATTTGGGATGCAGGCAGATTGAATGAACAGTGTGTTCTATGGAAACACCTTGATCTGTGTCTGTGTGTTTTATCCTGAGATCACTACTGAGCTGGAACCCAACCAACATGACCTCGTTACACTAGCACTAGATCACTGCCAAAAGCCCCCTTGTTAGTTGCCACCAAAACAACTACTTGGGTATTTAACCTGGTGACCCCCTCCTGGGTCGGTAGTCATTTAACTTAATATTCTGGTTTCAAATTAAACACAATAACTGGCTCTTGTTAAGACTTTTAGAATTGATTGACCCTTGTCTGTAATATGACGTAGGTCTGGATGAAGGACCATGTAGTAGACCAGACCATGTGTACCAGACCAGACCAGACCATGTAGACCAGACCAGACCATGTAGTAGACCAGACCAGACCATGTAGTAGACCAGACCATGTAGTAGACCAGACCAGACCATGTAGTAGACCAGACCATGTAGTAGACCAGACCATGTAGTAGACCAGACCAGACCATGTAGTAGACCAGACCAGACCATGTAGTAGACCAGACCATGTAGTAGACCAGACCATGTAGTAGACCAGACCAGACCATGTAGTAGACCAGACCATGTAGTAGACCAGACCAGACCATGTAGTAGACCAGACCATGTACCAGACCAGACCAGACCATGTAGTAGACCAGACCATGTAGTAGACCAGACCATGTAGTAGACCAGACCAGACCATGAAGTAGACCAGACCATGTAGTAGACTAGACCAGACCATGTAGTAGACCAGACCATGTACTAGACCAGACCATGTAGTAGACCAGACCATGTAGTAGACCAGACCAGACCATGTAGTACACCAGACCAGACCATGTAGTACACCAGACCAGACCATGTAGTAGACCAGACCAGACCATGTAGTAGACCAGACCAGACCATGTAGTAGACCAGACCATGTAGTAGACCAGACCATGTAGTAGACCAGACCAGACCATGTAGTAGACCAGACCATGTAGTAGACCAGACCAGACCATGTAGTAGACCAGACCATGTACCAGACCAGACCAGACCATGTAGTAGACCAGACCATGTAGTAGACCAGACCATGTAGTAGACCAGACCAGACCATGTAGTAGACCAGACCATGTAGTAGACCAGACCAGACCATGTAGTAGACCAGACCATGCAGTAGACCAGACCAGACCATGTAGTAGACCAGACCATGTAGTAGACTAGACCAGACCATGTTGTAGACCAGACCAGACCATGTAGTAGACCAGACCATGTAGTAGACCAGACCAGACCATGTAGTAGACCAGACCATGTAGTAGACCAGACCAGACCATGTAGTAGACCAGACCATGTAGTAGACTAGACCAGACCATGTTGTAGACCAGACCAGACCATGTAGTAGACCAGACCAGACCATGTAGTAGACCAGACCAGACCATGTAGTAGACCAGACCAGACCATGTAGTAGACCAGACCAGACCATGTAGTAGACCAGACCATGTAGTAGACCAGACCATGCAGTAGACCAGACCATGTAGTAGACCAGACCATGTAGTAGAACAGACCAGACCATGTAGTAGACCAGACCATGTAGTAGACCAGACCATGTAGTAGACCAGACCAGACCATGTAGTAGACCAGACCATGTAGTAGACCAGACCAGACCATGTAGTAGACCAGACCAGACCATATAGTAGACCAGACCATGTAGTAGACCAGACCATGTAGTAGACCAGACCAGACCATGTAGTAGACCAGACCAGACCATGTAGTAGACCAGACCATGTAGTAGACCAGACCATGCAGTAGACCAGACCATATAGTAGACCAGACCATGTAGTAGAACAGACCAGACCATGTAGTAGACCAGACCATGTAGTAGACCAGACCATGTAGTAGACCAGACCAGACCATGTAGTAGACCAGACCATGTAGTAGACCAGACCAGACCATGTAGTAGACCAGACCAGACCATATAGTAGACCAGACCATGTAGTAGACCAGACCATGTAGTAGACCAGACCAGACCATGTAGTAGACCAGACCAGACCATGTAGTAGACCAGACCATGTAGTAGAACAGACCATGTAGTAGACCAGACCAGACCATGTAGTAGACCAGACCATGTAGTAGACCAGACCATGTAGTAGACCAGACCATGCAGTAGTCCAGAACATGTAGTAGACCAGACCAGACCATGTGGTATACCAGAACATGTAGTAGACCAGACCATGTAGTAGACCAGACCATGTAGTAGACCAGACCAGACCATGTAGTAGACCAGACCAGACCATGTAGTAGACCAGACCATGTAGTAGAACAGACCATGTAGTAGACCAGACCAGACCATGTAGTAGACCAGACCATGTAGTAGACCAGACCATGTAGTAGACCAGACCATGTAGTAGACCAGACCAGACCATGTAGTAGACCAGACCATGTAGTAGACCAGACCATGTAGTAGACCAGACCAGACCATGTAGTAGACCAGACCAGACCATATAGTAGACCAGACCATGTAGTAGACCAGACCATGTAGTAGACCAGACCATGTAGTAGACCAGACCATGTAGTAGACCAGACCATGTAGTAGACCAGACCATGCAGTAGTCCAGAACATGTAGTAGACCAGACCAGACCATGTGGTATACCAGAACATGTAGTAGACCAGACCATGTAGTAGACCAGACCATGTAGTAGACCAGACCAGACCATGTGGTAGACCAGAACATGTAGTAGAAACAGACCATGTAGTAGACCAGACCAGACCATGTAGTAGACCAGACCAGACCATGTGGTAGACCAGAACATGTAGTAGACCAGACCATGTAGTAGACCAGACCATGTAGTAGACCAGACCATGTGGTAGACCAGACCATATAGTAGACCAGACCATGTGGTAGACCAGACCATGTAGTAGACCAGACCATGTAGTAGACCAGACCATGTGGTAGACCAGACCATATAGTAGACCAGACCATGTAGTAGACCAGACCATGTAGTAGACCAGACCATGTAGTAGACCAGACCATGTGGTAGACCAGACCATATAGTAGACCAGACCATGTAGTAGACCAGACCATGTAGTAGACCAGACCATGTAGTAGACCAGACCATGTAGTAGACCAGACCATGTAGTAGACCAGACCATGTAGTAGACCAGACCAGACCATGTGGTAGACCAGAACATGTAGTAGACCAGACCATGTAGTAGACCAGACCATGTAGTAGACCAGACCATGTAGTAGACCAGACCAGACCATGTAGTAGACCAGACCATGCAGTAGTCCAGAACATGTAGTAGACCAGACCATATAGTATTTAACCGTACCTGTTGACAGTGTCCTGGGAGTAGTAGATGCCGTAGGTCTGGACTGTTCCTCTGGTCTCCTGCGGGGGGCGCCAGCTGAGGCGGACAAAACGGCTGGACACTAGGACAGGGACCACGTCACGGGGAGCAGAGGGGAGGAGGACACCTGAGCTGGGGACAACTGGTGGAGGAGGAGAGGAGTAAGTCAAATAAGTAGGGGACTCAGGGCTAGGGACCTGAGGGGCTGGTGTTGGGGAGGCTACTGTTTCTAGGTAGGTGTGTTAGTTATTTAGGTAGGAGGGAGGGAGGGAGGAAGGGAGGGAGGGAGGGAGGGAAGGAAGGAAGGAAGGAAGGAAGGAAGGAAGGAAGGAAGGAAGGAAGGAAGGAAGGAAGGAAGGAAGGAAGGAAGGAAGGAAGGAAGGAAGGAAGGAAAGAAGGATGGAAGGAAGGAAGGAAGGAAGGAAGGAAGGCAGGAATGAAGGAAGGTAGGAAGAAGGAAGGAAGGAAGGAAGGAAGGAAGGAAGGAAGGAAGGAAGGAAGGAAGGAAGGAAGGAAGGAAGGAAGGAAGGAAGGAAGGAAGGAAAGATGGAAGGAAGGAAGGAAGGAAGGAAGGAAAAAAGGAAGGAAGGAAGGAAGGAAGGAAGGAAGGAAGGAAGGAAAAAAGGAAGGAAGGAAGGAAGGAAGGAAGGAAGGAAGGAAGGAAGGAAGGAAGGAAGGAAGGAAGGAAGGAAGGAAGGAAGGAAGGAAGGAAGGAAGGAAGGAAGGAAGGAATAAAACAACAGGAGCATGACCGATGGAATGAGAAGAAAGGAAGGAAAGAAAGAGCAGGAAGGAAAGAAGAACAAGTGATCAAGATGATCACAGACAAGGAAAGGGAACCGTTATTTTCAGTTATAGATAGATCATTGCAGTGCAGTAGAAGTGTCATACAGAAGCAGTCAGTGAAAGAGGGAGAGAGATAGAGAATGTTAACAGATAAGTAGCTTCATTTGTAGCGGTGGTTATAGCATCGTATGTAATATGTATGTTCGTGACATGTATGTATGTCCGTGACAAGATGCATGGATGGATCTGAAGTCATGTATGTTCAGTGACGAGATCGAACGGGTTCAGAGAGACATGCCATCATGTTTGTTTGACCCATTACTGGGTCAACGCATGGTATCGGAGAGGGCTAAATGGCCTAACAAAATGGCCTAACCATAACCAACATATTTTCTATGTTCTCCCTGTAGCTCTCTGGACATCTTCCCTATTGAAACTGAAGAGAAAGCCTGTAAGTTCTAACGTGTGAGGAAAACTGTGTAGCGTGAATCCGTCAATGCTGGGAGCTCTGAACACTGTGGTTAGACACACTGAGAATCAGCCCATGACAGTACCCATTGTCTGTAAATGGTGTACTGCGCTGTATTGGTTCATCTCCCTCTGTTGGACTGAGGCAGGGAGCTCATAGGTTTTTTTTCCTTCTCACCTATGATAATGCTCTGATGCTGAAATAGCCATGTCACACACACCAGCCTCACAAACACACACACACACACACACACACACACACACACACACACACACACCGGTTACACACATCAGTCTATGTCACACACACTGGGCAACGTCATGCACGCCAGCCTCACAGTTTAACACACATCGTCATCAGGGAATGAGTGGTATGGCCAAACTAACCCTGTTGACTCACTGCCTTCACAGATAATATACCTGGAAAAACCCCTTACCTGGAAACACTGTCAGGATATATCTCAAAACAAAGAAGGTGAGATTTTCAACGGACTAACACCCACACAAGACAGATATACCTATTGGGGGGAAGATGTCTCCTTTCATTAAAGGTGTGTCGTAAAAATATAATGTATCCGTCCAAACTCCCCGAGATAAAGGTCAGGGAGGAAGTATTCATCCTGTGGATATTCTTTAAGGTCAGGGGGGAGGGGTTAATCCTGTGGATATTCTTTAAGGTCAGGGGGGAGGGGTTAATCCTGTGGATATTCTTTAAAGTCAGGGGGGAGGGGTTAATCCTGTGGATATTCTTTAAGGTCAGGGGGGAGTGGTTAATCCTGTGGATATTCTTTAAAGTCAGGGGGGAGGGGTTAATCCTGTGGATATTCTTTAAAGTCAGGGGGGAGGGGTTAATCCTGTGGATATTCTTTAAAGTCAGGGGGGAGGGGTTAATCCTGTGGATATTCTTTAAAGTCAGGGGGGAGGGGTTAATCCTGTGGATATTCTTTAAAGTCAGGGGGGAGGGGTTAATCCTGTGGATATTCTTTAAAGTCAGGGGGGAGGGGTTAATCCTGTGGATATTCTTTAAAGTCAGGGGGGAGGGGTTAATCCTGTGGATATTCTTTAAAGTCAGGGGGGAGGGGTTAATCCTGTGGATATTCTTTAAGGTCAGGGAGGAGGGGTTAATCCTGTGGATATTCTTTAAAGGCTTTGTCTTGTACTGTACAGTATGTCAATACTCTGCTACAGCTGCTAGGGTGCTAGTTTGCATCCTAAATGGCACCCTATCCCCTACATAGTGCACTACTTTTGACCAGAGCCCATAGGGCTATACAAGTACAGTGGGGAAAAAAAGTATTTAGTCAGCCACCAATTGTGCAAGTTCTCCCACTTAAAAAGATGAGAGAGGCCTGTAATTTTCATCATAGGTACACGTCAACTATGACAGACAAAATGAGATTTTTTTTCTCCAGAAAATCACATTGTAGGATTTTTTATGAATTTATTTGCAAATTATGGTGGAAAATAAATATTTGGTCAATAACAAAAGTTTCTCAATACTTTGTTATATACCCTTTGTTGGCAATGACAGAGGTCAAACATTTTCTGTAAGTCTTCACAAGGTTTTCACACACTGTTGCTGGTATTTTGGCCCATTCCTCCATGCAGATCTCCTCTAGAGCAGTGATGTTTTGGGGCTGTCGCTGGGCAACACGGACTTTCAACTCCCTCCAAAGATTTTCTATGGAGTTGAGATCTGGAGACTGGCTAGGCCACTCCAGGACCTTGAAATGCTTCTTACGAAGCCACTCCTTCGTTGCCCAGGCGGTGTGTTTGGGATCATTGTCATGCTGAAAGACCCAGCCACATTTCATCTTCAATGCCCTTGCTGATGGAAGGAGGTTTTCACTCAAAATCTCACGATACATGGCCCCATTCATTCTTTCCTTTATACGGATCAGTCGTCATGGTCCCTTTGCAGAAAAACAGCCCCAAAGCATGATGTTTCCACCCCCATGCTTCACAGTAGGTATGGTGTTCTTTGGATGCAACTCAGCATTCTTTGTCCTCCAAACACGACGAGTTGAGTTTTTACCAAAAAGTTATATTTTGGTTTCATCTGACCATATGACATTCTCCCAATCCTCTTCTGGATCATCCAAATGCACTCTAGCAAACTTCAGACGGGCCTGGACATGTACTGGCTTAAGCAGGGGGACACGTCTGGCACTGCAGGATTTGAGTCCCTGGCGGCGTAGTGTGTTACTGATGGTAGGCTTTGTTACTTTGGTCCCAGCTCTCTGCAGGTCATTCACTAGGTCCCCCCGTGTGGTTCTGTGATTTTTGCTCACCGTTCTTGTGATCATTTTGAGATCGAGGGAGCCCCAGATTGAGGGAGATTATCAGCGGTCTTGTATGTCTTCCATTTCCTAATAATTGATCCCACAGTTGATTTCTTCAAACCAAGCTGCTTACCTATTGCAGATTCAGTCTTCCCAGCCTGGTGCAGGTCTACAATTTTGTTTCTGGTGTCCTTTGACAGCTCTTTGGTCTTGGCCATAGTGGAGTTTGGAGTGTGACTGTTTGAGGTTGTGGACAGGTGTCTTTTATACTGATAACAAGTTCAAACAGGTGCCATTAATACAGGTAACGAGTGGAGGACAGAGGAGCCTCTTAAAGAAGAAGTTACAGGTCTGTGAGGGCCAGAAATCTTGCTTGTTTGTAGGTGACCAAAGACTTATTTTCCACCATAATTTGCAAATAAATTCATTAGAAATCCTACAATGTGATTTTCTGGATTTTTTTTCTAATCAATTTGTCTGTCATAGTTGACGTGTACCTATGATGAAAATTACAGGCCTCTCTCATCTTTTTAAGTGGGAGAACTTGCACAATTGGTGGCTGACTAAATACTTTTTTCCCCCACTGTAATATGGAGCCATTTGGGA
>NW_028157665.1:17500-22971 GCF_964263955.1 Coregonus lavaretus
GTTCTCTGTCTGTTCCCGCTTCACTGAGACAGTTCTCTGTCTGTTCACTCTTCAGAGACAGTTCTCTGTCTGTTCCCGCTTCACTGAGACAGTTCTCCGTCTGTTCACTCTTCACTGAGACAGTTCTCCGTCTGTTCACTCTTCACTGAGACAGTTCTCTGTCTGTTCACTCTTCAGAGACAGTTCTCTGTCTGTTCCCGCTTCACTGAGACAGTTCTCCGTCTGTTCACTCTTCACTGAGACAGTTCTCCGTCTGTTCCCGCTTCACTGAGACAGTTATCCGTCTGTCCACTCTTCACTGAGACAGTTCTCCGTCTGTTCACTCTTCACTGAGACAGTTCTCCGTCTGTTCCCGCTTCACTGAGACAGTTATCCGTCTGTCCACTCTTCACTGAGACAGTTCTCCGTCTGTTCCCGCTTCACTGAGACAGTTCTCCGTCTTTTCCCGCTTCACTGAGACAGTCCTCTGTCTGTTCCCGCTTCACTGAGACAGTTCTCCGTCTGTTCACTCTTCAGAGACAGTTCTCCGTCTGTTCACTCTTCACTGAGACAGTCCTCTGTCTGTTCCCGCTGACAACAAGTTGTGCAAAAAAACATAAATACCTTATTTACATAAGTATTCAGACCCTTTGCTATGACACTCGAAATTGAGCTCAGGTAAATCCTGTTTCCATTGATCCTCCTTGAGATGTTTCTACAACTTCATTGGAGTCAATTGATTGGACATGATTTGGAAAGGCACACACCTATCTATATAAGGTCCCACAGTTGACAGTGCATGTCAGAGCAAAAACCAAGCCATGAGGTTGAAGGAATTGTCTGTAGAGCTCCAAGACAGGATTGTGTCAAGGCACAGATCTGGGGAAGGTTACCAAAAAATTTTTGCAGCATTGAAGGTCCCCAAGAACACAGTGGCCTCCATCTTTCTTAAATGGAAGAAGTTTGGAACCACCAAGGCTCTTCCTAGAGCTGGCCACCTGGCCAAATTGAGCAATCGGGGGAGAAGGGCCTTGGTCAGAGAGGTAACCAAGAACCTGATGGTCACTCAGACAGAGCTCCAGAGTTCCTCTGTGGAGATGACAGAACCTTACAGAAGGACAACCATCTCTGCAGCACCACCAATCAGGCCTTTATGGTAGAGTGGCCAGACGGAAGCCACTCCTCAGTAAAATGCACATGACAGCCCGCTTGGAGTTTGCCAAAAGGCACCTAAAGGACTCAGACCATGGGAAACAAGATTATCTGGTCTGATGAAACCAAGATTGAACTCTTTGGCCTGAATGCCAAGCGTCTCGCCTGGAGGAAACCTGGCACCATCCCTACGGTGAAGCATGGTGGTGGCAGCATCATGCTGTGGGGATGTTTTTCAGTGGAAGGGACTGGGAGACTGAACAGGAACGAGGGAAAGATGAACAGAGCAAAGTACAGAGAGATCCTTGATGAAAACCTTCTCCAGAGCGATCACGACCTTAGACTGGAGTGAAGGTTCACCTTCCAACAGGACAACAACCCTAATCACACAACCAAGACAATGCAGGAGTGGGTTCGGGACAAGTCTCTGAATGTCCTTGAGTGGCCCAGCCAGAGCCCGGACTTGAACCCCATCGAACATCTCTGGAGAGACCTGAAAATAGCTATGCAGCGACACTCCCCATCCATCCTGACAGAGCTTGAGAGGATCTGCAGAGAAGAATGGGAGAAACTCCCCAAATACAGGTGTGCCAAGCTTGTAGCGTCATACCCAAGAAGACTTGAGGCTGTAATCACTGCCAAAGGGGCTTCAAGAAAGTACTGAGTAAAGGGTCTGAATACTTATTTAAATTTTTTATTTTAGAATAAGGCTGTAACCTTACAAAATGTGGAAAACGTCAAGGGGTCTGAATACTTTCCAAATGCACTGTATGCCAATTATATGATGTTCTGACAGTATTCTGTCCCCTATCATCACTTTTTAAACTTTTGGTGCTGAGATCGCTAGCACCACCAGGCTCCACCAGCCTCTCTGTTGCTTGGTCTCAACAGGCAGCCTGAACCTAGCAGAGGTCCCTAGCACCACCAGGCTCCACCAGCCTCTCTGCTGCTTGGTCTCAACAGGCAGCCTGAACCTAGCAGAGGTCCCTAGCACCACCAGGCTCCACCAGCCTCTCTGTTGCTTGGTCTCAACATGCAGCCTGAACCTAACAGAGGTCCCTAGCACCACCAGGCTCCACCAGCCTCTCTGCTGCTTGGTCTCAACAGGCAGCCTGAACCTAGCAGAGGTCCCTAGCACCACCAGGCTCCACCAGCCTCTCTGTTGCTTGGTCTCAACAGGCAGCCTGAACCTAGCAGAGGTCCCTAGCACCACCAGGCTCCACCAGCCTCTCTGTTGCTTGGTCTCAACAGGCAGCCTGAACCTAGCAGAGGTCCCTAGCACCACCAGGCTCCACCAGCCTCTCTGTTGCTTGGTCTCAACAGGAAGCCTGAACCTAGCAGAGGTCCCTAGCACCACCAGGCTCCACCAGCCTCTCTGCTGCTTGGTCTCAACAGGCAGCCTGAACCTAGCAGAGGTCCCTAGCACCACCAGGCTCCAACAGCCTCTCTGTTGCTTGGTCTCAACAGGCAGCCTGAACCTAGCAGAGGTCCCTAGCACCACCAGGCTCCACCAGCCTCTCTGCTGCTTGGTCTCAACAGGCAGCCTGAACCTAGCAGAGGTCCCTAGCACCACCAGGCTCCAACAGCCTCTCTGTTGCTGGGTCTCAACAGGCAGCCTGAACCTAGCAGAGGTCCCTAGCACCACCAGGCTCCACCAGCCTCTCTGTTGCTTGGTCTCAACAGGCAGCCTGAACCTAGCAGAGGTCCCTAGCACCACCAGGCTCCACCAGCCTCTCTGCTGCTTGGTCTCAACAGGCAGCCTGAACCTAGCAGAGGTCCCTAGCACCACCAGGCTCCACCAGCCTCTCTGTTGCTTGGTCTCAACAGGCAGCCTGAACCTAGCAGAGGTCCCTAGCACCACCAGGCTCCACCAGCCTCTCTGCTGCTTGGTCTCAACAGGCAGCCTGAACCTATTACAGACTGAGTCTGTAATACCAACATGTTTCAAGCAGACCACCATAGTCCCCGTGCCCAAGAACGCTAAGATAACCTGCCTAAATGACTACCGACCCGTGGCACTGACGTCTGTAGCCATGAAGTGCTTTGAAAGACTGGTCATGGCTCACATCAACAGCATAATCCCAGAAACCCTAGACCCACTCCAATTTGCATACCGCCCCAACAGATCCACAGATGATGCAATCTCTATCGCACTCCACACTGCCCTTTCCCACCTGGACAAGAGGAACACCTACGTGAGAATGCTATTCATTGACTACAGCTCAGCATTCAACACCATAGTGCCCTCAAAGCTCATCACTAAGCTAAGGATCCTGGGAATAAACACCTCCCTCTGCAACTGGATCCTGGACTTCCTGACGGGCCGCCCCCAGGTGGTAAGGGTAGGTAACAACACATCTGCCACACTGATCCTCAACACGGGGGCCCCTCAGGGGTGCGTGCTCAGTCCCCTCCTGTACTCTCTGTTCACCCATGACTGCATGGCCAGGCACGACTCCAACACCATCATTAAGTTTGCCGACGACACAACAGTGGTAGGCCTGATCACCGACAACGATGAGACAGCCTATAGGGAGGAGGTCAGAGATCTGGCCGTGTGGTGCCAGGACAACAACCTCTCCCTCAACGTGACCAAGACAAAGGAGATGATTGTGGACTACAGGAAAAAAAAGAGGACTGAGCACGCCCCCATTCTCATCGACGGGGCTGTAGTGGAACAGGTTGAGAGCTTCAAGTTCCTTGGTGTCCACATCACCAACGAACTATCATGGTCCAAACACACCAAGACAGTCGTGAAGAGGGCACGACAAAGCCTATTCCCCCTCAGGAGACTAAAAAGATTTGGCATGGGTCCTCAGATCCTCAAAAAATTCTACAGCTGCACCATCGAGAGCATCCTGACTGGTTGCATCACCGCCTGGTATGGGCAACTGCTTGGCCTCTGACCGCAAGGCACTACAGAGGGTAGTGCGTACGGCCCAGTACATCACTGGGGCAAAGCTCCCTGCCATCCAGGACCTCTATACCAGGCGGTGTCAGAGGAAGGCCCTCAAAATTGTCAAAGACTCCAGTCACCCTAGTCATAGACTGTTCTCTCTGCTACCCGCACGGCAAGCGGTAACCGGGAGTGCCAAGTCTAGGTCCAAAAGACTTCTCAACAGCTTCTACCCCCAAGCCATAAGACTCCTGAACAGCTAATCATGGCTACCCGGACTATTTGCACTGCCCCCCCACCCCATCCTTTTTACGCTGCTGCTACTCTGTTAAGTATTTATGCATAGTCACTTTAACTCTACCCACATGTACATATTACCTCAACTACCTCAACTAGCCGGTGCCCCCGCACATTGACTATGCAACGGTACCCCCCCTGTATATATAGCCTCCCTACTGTCACTTTATTCTATTGTATATATAGCCTCACCTACTGTCACTTTATTTTTTACTTCTGCTCTTTTTTTCTCAACACTTTTTTGTTGTTGTTTTATTCTTACTTTTTTGTTTAAAATAAATGCACTGTTGGTTAAGGGCTGTAAGTAAGCATTTCACTGTAATGTCTGCACCTGTTGTATTCGGCGCATGTGACCAATAAAATTTGATTTGATTTGATTTGATTTGATTTGATTTAGCAGAGGTCCCTAGCACCACCAGGCTCCACCAGCCTCTCTGTTGCTTGGTCTCAACAGGCAGCCTGAACCTAGCAGAGGTCCCTAGCACCACCAGGCTCCACCAGCCTCTCTGCTGCTTGGTCTCAACAGGCAGCCTGAACCTAGCAGAGGGTCCATAGCACCACCAGGCTCCACCAGCCTCTCTGTTGCTTGGTCTCAACAGGCAGCCTGAACCTAGCAGAGGTCCCTAGCACCACCAGGCTCCACCAGCCTCCCTGCTGCTTGGTCTCAACAGGCAGCCTGAACCTAGCAGAGGTCCCTAGCACCACCAGGCTCCACCAGCCTCTCTGCTGCTTGGTCTCAACAGGCAGCCTGAACCTAGCAGAGGTCCCTAGCACCACCAGGCTCCACCAGCCTCTCTGCTGCTTGGTCTCAACAGGCAGCCTGAACCCTAGCAGAGGTCCCTAGCACCACCAGGCTCCACCAGCCTCTCTGCTGCTTGGTCTCAACAGGCAGCCTGAACCTAGCAGAGGTCCCTAGCACCACCAGGCTCCACCCCGCCTCTCTGTTGCTTGGTCTCAACAGGCAGCCTGAACCTAGCAGAGGTCCCTAGCACCACCAGGCTCCACCAGCCTCCCTGCTGCTTGGTCTCAAAAGGCAGCCTGAACCTAGCAGAGGTCCCTAGCACCACCAGGCTCCACCAGCCTCTCTGCTGCTTGGTCTCAACAGGCAGCCTGAACCTAGCAGAGGTCCCTAGCACCACCAGGCTCC
>NW_028157664.1:0-1000 GCF_964263955.1 Coregonus lavaretus
GAATGTCTTTTATAGAACATTAGAACGACTACTGTAGAACATTAGAATGTCTTTTATAGAACATTAGAACGACTACTGTAGAACATTAGAATGTCTTTTATAGAACATTAGAACGACTACTGTAGAACATTAGAATGTCTTTTATAGAACATTAGAACGACTACTGTAGAACATTAGAATGTCTTTTATAGAACATTAGAACATTCTCTCTCTCTTCTTTCACATCATTATCCACGGAGTGGGCATGGGACTGAAGTGTGTGTTATCTCATTGATCTTTACGTGGCTGTCAGTATCTCCGGTCCTCAGTATGTCTGTCGTGAGCAGGTCATGGGGACTGCTCCTCTCCTCTCTCTTCCTCTCCTCTCTCGTCCTCCTTTCTGCTCTCTGCGTCTCTGGAGACCACCCCTCAGAGAGACCACTCCTCAGAGAGACCACCCCTCAGAGAGACCACCCCTCAGAGAGACCACTCCTCAGAGAGACCACCCCTCAGAGAGACTACTCCTCAGAGAGACCACTCCTCAGAGAGACCACCCCTCAGAGAGACCACCCCTCAGAGAGACCACCCCTCAGAGAGACCACTCCTCAGAGAGACCACCCCTCAGTGAGACCACCCCTCAGAGAGACCACTCCTCAGAGAGACCACCCCTCAGAGAGACCACCCCTTAGAGAGACCACTCCTCAGAGAGACCACCCCTCAGAGAGACCACTCCTCAGAGAGACCACCCCTCAGAGAGACCACCCCTCAGAGAGACCACCCCTCAGAGAGACTACTCCTCAGAGAGACCACTCCTCACAGAGACCACTCCTCAGAGAGACCACCCCTCAGAGAGACCACCCCTCAGAGAGACCACCCCTCAGAGAGACTACTCCTCAGAGAGACCACTCCTCACAGAGACCACTCCTCAGAGAGACCACCCCTCAGAGAGACCACCCCTCAGAGAGACCACTCCTCAGAGAGACCACCCCTCAGAGAGACCACCCCTCAGAGAGACTACTCC
>NW_028157663.1:0-12634 GCF_964263955.1 Coregonus lavaretus
ACATCACCACCCACTAAGTACCATAATGTAACATGGACTACAACTACCAAGCACCAAACGTTTACATGGTATACAACTACCTAGCATTAAACCCTTATAAACTACAACTATGAATGTAAAGATACACCAATTTGTGGTGGAAAATAGCCACTGCATCTTCCTCCTCCAGACAATGAATGAGATTGAATCACAACAAAAACACACTGACTTTGCCTGATACTTGGTATTAGATTAAATTATCTGACTCTTCCTATTGATATCTCATCATTAACATTTCATCTTTATTTCTGCTCTCCTCAACACCCACCTGTTTCTCTGTCTAATGTTGTCTTCCCTCCTCCCTCCCTCTGAAATGAAGAAACACAGAAGTACAGTACAGTACAGACTAGCTAAATGTAGCATCACTGGAACATTATGCCTGTGTACTGTCTCTGGGTGTTCTAGGTGATCTGATGTTCTCTGGTGTTGGTCTGGGTGTTCTAGGTGATGTGATGTTCTCTGGTGTTGGTCTGGGTGTTCTAGGTGATGTGATGTTCTCTGGTGTTGGTCTGGGTGTTCTAGGTGATCTGATGTTCTCTGGTGTTGGTCTGGGTGTTCTAGGTGATGTGATGTTCTCTGGTGTTGGTCTGGGTGTTCTAGGTGATCTGATGTTCTCTGGTGTTGGTCTGGGTGTTCTAGGTGATGTGATGTTCTCTGGTGTTGGTCTGGGTGTTGTTCTACTACTGCTGGGTCTGCTGCTGTTCATGTTCTTTAGACAGAGGAGAGACAGAGACAGGAGACCAACAGGTACAGTAGTTATTACACGCAATCATTATTATTATTTTTCATAAACATGTCAGAAAATAAATATAGCTTTTATAAATAAAATCTGTTGGTTTTCCTCTTCAGCAGCCAAACACTCTGCCAGACCGTTGGTTCCTGACTCAATGACAGACAACCAAGATCCAGACATAGGAACCATCACTAACCCAATCTACGCCACAGCAACCAATCAGAACCCAGATACAGCCTGTGACATCACCACCATCTATGCCACGGCAACCAATCCTCGTCCAGATGACATCTACTCCAACGTTGGTCCGTAACATAGGTTCAAGACAGTGTGACCTATGCTACTGTCAACTTCCCCAGAGATCCAGCCTGTCTCCACTATGCTACTGTCAACTTCCCCAGAGATCCAGCCTGTCTCCACTATAATACTGTCTCCTTCAGTTCAGACTCTGATGCTAGTAACCACCCAGACACTCACCCTACAGATGTAGACACCTCATAGATGTACTGCACCATTAAACACTCTGCTACATAGTCTGCTACTGTCACTGATCTGTATGGCAAAGCATGAATTCATGTTTTCATTCATTTGTGTTTTTAATTCATTCATTTATTTGATCGTTAATTTGTTAATTAGTTTTTATATTCATTCAATAATTCATTAATTTGTTTGTTCTTTCATTCATTCATATTTTTATTCCCCAAAAAATATTTTGAATTTGTTTATTTGTTTGTATATTCATTTATTGATTTATTTGTTTGTTCGTTAGTTCAATCATCTGTTTGTTCGTTCATTCTTTTGTTTGTTTGTCGGTCGTTCCGTCTCTACATCCGTTCATTCATTCAATAATTTTCCTACTGTGAATGTAACACTGGCTTCAACAAAAAGAGACAGTTTATCACTTTTAGAAAGCTTTGCTTATTCAGTGTTTTTTACTCCACTTGACTGGGAAATGAGCCTATGTGTATTTATCAGTAAAGCACCAATATATTTATGTGTTTGATACATTCCATTCTAGACATTACTATAAGTCGTCCTCCCCTCACCAGCCTCCACTGGTGCTGTCAGTAAACTCAGTATCTGTCTCATCAGCATGTACCACTGTCACTAGACAAACAAAAGCACTACTTTTATTTCTCTAATTAGTTCATCGTATAGTCAGTGCGTTAAAAGACTCCCATTGTTAGGGCGGAGACATGAGCATCTCGTCATTATACAGAACTCTTGCGAATTGGAAATGAAAGTTGGCAAATTGGCGGGTGCACATTGCACTGGTAGAATGCTGGATTGCCCTAAAGTAAATTGATGTTTCGCTAAAATTATATAATTACTCCTGTCTAAATCGAATCATTCAAAATACTTCATCAGGAATCATGATTTTGCCACAGAGCTTCTTGTTTTTTTTTATACTGTGTTTGGGAAGCAGCCAATTTGGTGTTGCGCATGGCAATAGGTCTAGCTGATTGAGTTGCGGCTGTCAGTTAAACGCGTCTAAAATATTTGTGAAGATAAGGTGTCTTGAGTATAATATAAAAAATGTTGCATCAAGAAGAAGGGGAGGTTTGTGTGGCGATGATATTGTGCGTCTCTCCCCCGAATGCATGAATATGTAGGAGAGTGCCCATTCTGCAATGTATGACTGAGCTTCTCAGTCATTTTTTCTTCACCTCACACAGAGTAAGTCAACGAAGTCAGTTTTGTTTTACATCCATTGCAAATGATAGTTCCTCAGTATTTGAAAAATATTTCCAACACTCCCGGCCCGATAATCACCAAGCCTCGGTGCGAAAGAGCAAACTATCCCGATCTGATGATCCCATATGTCCAGTGGAAACGTCATTAAAAATAGCTATCTGTCCCGAGCTCACTGGCGCAGGAAACTCTGAGGGCCAAGAATAGGCTAGTTGATACAATGTTTCAAGTTCGCTAGCAACAGCTTCCGGCCAGACCCAGTGATGATTTCATGATACAATGTTGCACTTCACTAGCTCAATTCATGACAGATAGAAAGGGAGGCAGACAGGCGGAGTAGAGAGATGAATGTGATTGAAAGAACCATACTTTTTTAACAATATTTTCTACTGTTTTTATTTGTCGACTTTAGGCCTATGTATTTTTTTTAGTTGACGATGAAAATTATACTCCGGGCCTTCACCAGAGTTTCATAACATTTGGGGCTCAGTCCTGAAGACCAGGGGCTGAGGGGTTTGTGGGTCTGAGAAAATAAGTGCTTTCTAAAATCATTTACTGCAATTCGACATCATTTTACATGACTGGAGACATTTAAATAATGTTTTTTATATCACACAAATGATCAAAATGACGAGCTACTCTGACATTTACATACTGAGATCAATAAAACGAACGACCCATGTCTTAAATGCAACCAATAGCATAGGCCAATGAAATGAGTGGATACACAGATCTTAGGCCTACAATATGAGGAAATTAGAGTCCACCATCTTTCCAGTGGCACTCACCTATTCAAACAGATTATTCCCGCAATTGTATTTCGAAATATTGCGAAATACCTTGTAGCTGCTGCCTGATGTTCATTGACAGCGACAACTCAACAATCAGCTGTTTTATATCTGCGGCTGCCTAATAGCGGGATTCCCGACTGTAGACTAGGCCTATGCTCTCATAATGGGACAAAACACAATCTACAGCCATTTTTTTTAATATATATATAAACGATTGATCCTCTAGCTAAATTATGCTGGTGTAGTTTAATTCAGTTTATTTTTTTTATAGAGACGGGGAGTAATTATATAATTTGGCAAATGTATTTCAATTTATCTGCGGCACTTCCAGCACCCCTTCCTGCAGCGCTAGGTTTTCTTTCATGCTCTGTGCTCTCCCCAAAGCCAAATAATCAACACTTTCTATTATTAATTCAATTGATTGTGTTCAGTAACCCCATATGAGTATTTCATTACTATCTGAATGAAGTGTCAAACCACTTAGCTGACATGGGCTGCATTATTTTGCAAACTTAGGGCACCATTTTCGTGGTGTAAAACAGGTATTTTCATCACAGATCCGCGCTCTCTTGCACAACTAAAATGGCGCCATAGTCACTTCCTGTTTCTGCGGCAGTAAAATCGAAGTCAAAGTCATGGCATTGCATGAATAGTCACTTCACAGCAGCATTGAGAAAAGCTAAGAAATATTTTGCACCTTGAAAATGTCGCCCATAATGTTTCCCCAGGATTCAGTGTTTAATATAACTGGGAGAAGACTTCATTATACTCTATCAGGGGTCATGTGGTGTCACTAGACACCCTGAGCCTGAGATTGAGGGAGAGCGCGCTCCAGTGGCTCAATACCACT
Source organism: Coregonus lavaretus (assembly GCF_964263955.1). NCBI lineage: Eukaryota > Metazoa > Chordata > Actinopteri > Salmoniformes > Salmonidae > Coregonus > Coregonus lavaretus. Next base: position 4,106 of record NW_028157663.1, read on the forward strand.
GTTGCTCTCCTCTCTAGACAGCCTCCTCCAGTCTACATATGTACACTGTAAAACAAATCCTGTAATTGTCACAGTAAATTACTGTATAATCAACAGTATCATACTGTATAAACTGAATACAGTAGATTACTAACCATTACATTGTATTGTGAAAAAATATTAAACAGACGGGATATATTTGATGTATTTTGGACATTGCCATAATATTTGATGCATTTTGGACATTACCGTTAAAAAAAATATTCAAAGTAGAAAGCCTCACAAAAAGCACAAGGGCGACAAAATCAAAGCACATCCTCTGAAGCAAGAGAGAATATTTTATCTCTTGGTCTGTCTGTCTGTCTGTCTGTCTTTCTTTCTTTCTTTCTTTCTTATTATCTGTATCTTGCACAAACTCAGCCAATAGCAGGCCTTGTTTCCTACGTCTTCAAATGGGTTTAGCTACTTCTTGTTCTCTCAGTGACAGTGAGCGAGCATGACACCCGGTTCTTGCCTGGGTGAGCGGATGTTTCAATTGATTGGCAATTGAGGAGCCTGGCGGCAAACGCCGAATGCCCTGCTCAAAACTGACAGCGAGACTCGGAATAGGGGTGGAGTCTGAGAAAAAAAATACAACAACAAACTCCGCCTTCGCAGTTTACGTTGTTCAAACCGAGCGCAGTAGAGTGTAATATAAATCCGTCATCTTTTTATTTTATGGTTATTGTTTTATCTTTGTGTTGTGGCTTTATGCTGTGATTTTGCCTGATTGTTATATAGTTTTGTACATTTTTAACTAAATGAAAAACAAATCTGACTTCTCTAGACCCTTCCTCCCGACAGCAAAGATAATCTATTATATTGGCAAGATATTGGACTGTCTGCTCTAACGATGGGAATAAAATGTCCTCAAAAGGTGGAAGGCAGGAGGGACGAGGCGGGATTAGCCAATGAGAGGGCAGATATGCATGTGAACAACAGACAACTCCGATATTAAATGTTTTTTTTATCAGTGCCACTGGCGTCCACTTATCAGTAAATTCGTAACAATCTAAACATTACGAAAACTTTAATTCGATCAAATAAGCCTCACTTAGCAAATTAGCAATTCAATTTCATGCTGACCATGATAATTCGAACTCACAACCATCCACCCACCCTACTTTCGTTTTTGCCTTAAGTAACCATCTGTTTTATGTAACAATACCACACGTAACATATCAAAACTATTTGAGTATCCCGATTGTAGATTATGAGACCAGGCTGCGCGGGCAGTCAGATATTTTTGTTGTCCCGCAGATTATTTTGAAATTGTCGTCTTTCTGCTTTGTGTGGATTAGGCCAGGCCTACCTATTGTACTAAAATGACATCTTTGTCGCATTAGGGGATGTAGCTCAGTTGGTAGAGCATGGCGTTTGCAACGCCAGGGTTGTGGGTTCGATAAAAAATAATGTATGTGCTAACTGTAAGTCGCTCTGGATAAGAGCGTCTGCTAAATGACAAAAATGTAAATGTAAATGTAATTCACCCTCAGAATTCGCTGCTTCAAGTTATCTAGCCTACTTCTCCTCTCAATTGAGTGCGCGAGATCAAGTGCGCCTAGTATATGTGTGGTCTCAATTAAATAGAGTAGGCTGCCTATGCATGGGGTGGAGAAGCATGGGGCAGTTATCTTCCCAAGGAAATGTACTTCCTAAATATGATTAGGCTATAGTTTACTACATTGTCTAGAAATACATATTGATCATATGTCTCCGTCTGAAAATCGTCCCACTCCTAAAAGGTAACGTTAGGCTATAAAACGTAGCTCTAGTGAAAGTACGAGTCTCTCCAACTCAGCTCTCTTCAAACTATTTCGAGCCTATTGGCTGATATAGCCCAGTAATACCGATAGCCTTATATAAATGGGCCACTTAAGAATCTCTGTTAATTTAACCAATTTCATTAGGTTATTTTTGGAATTTTGATATAGGGGGAAAATCAACCAATCATTCAACCTTATTCCAAGCTCAAGCTCATTTGTTCAATTCTGCATATTGTTTTAGGACACATTTGGCATGAAATCTGAAGAATAAAAAAAAACGTGTTTTCGCGAAATATTGAGATGCGGGACATTTTCCTTCTCTGTCTCTTTAACAAACCCAGCTAGGTGTGGTTTCCTGTTTCTTCAAATGCATTGCTGTCACAGACGCACTTTCTTTTTCACAACTAAGTTAAGCCAAAACCACGCCCCGTTATTCAGAGAGGCGTTCTACTACGCTCCCATTGGCTCGCGACAACTGTTGCCTCACAGCCTGTTGAGAGACATGAATGAACACCCCCCCCCCCTGAGAGACAGTGACCTTCCAAGGTAAGGATGGAAAGTGTCATTTAACAATTAGCTGCCTACCGTACTGCAGGCCTATTATTAAAATGTTTGGTAACATTTGCCCATGTATTTTTTTTTTTTCAGAGTTTCAATGATCAGCTAAGTTAACCTAGGCTACTTAACGTTACTAGCTTGGTATTTAAAGTTGTTATATTATCATTAGTAGTCTATTATCAGGTAAAATGCTTACTATTCATAATTTCTCAAATATTTATTAGCTAATCATTTCTATAAAATTGTTTAAGTTGCTCTGACTATAGCACACAACACATCAAGTTACATTGTTTTCCTATTTAGAGTTGGCAACCCCCTGGGTACAAATATCATATTTGTTCACTTGTGGAGAGACCTACTCAGAGAGACCACTCCACTTTTGAATTGAGCCTACGCCTAGGAGTGAATTCTGTTGAGGAGTTACATGAGTGGCTTCTAAAGACTAGAGACACTGGAGTGACATGGAGGCTCAGCGTAACAAGACCCAGGAAAGGACATACAAGGTATTGATTGAAGTGGGTCAAATTATATTTCGTTGGTGGGATAGAGCAAATGTTAGGCATGCAGACTGTCAGATAATAAATACAATACCCCTTCTGTTTAGGCTGGTTACAGGTGCCAACACAAGATTTACAGTAGATCTTCATGAATGAATACAGGAAAAGTATTTAGACTGGCACTTGTATTCTGTTTAGGTTATCGTTTTCCACTGTTTTCAAATAATGGTATATGGTGTTGTCATCCATACTGAGTGCAGTTGAACCATCCAAATATACAACCTTCATTGCGCATTGTACCTTAGTAGTCGTATCTTAGTAGTTTCTATGTTCACTTGCAGATATGGCCACCTGCTTGGAGGAACAAACAGAGTGCTACTGACCAACAGCCTGTGCCCAGTGACAATGATGAGGGTAAGTGAACTGTACTTCTAAGCAGTTCACATTCAGTACTGCCATTATTTTGACAGTGACACATTTTCTGTAATTTCAGTTGTCTGTCCCCTAACAATGTGATGAATTCCTAGAATTTTACATTGCACCAAAACGATTTGTTTGTTTATTTTAGACATATCCTCTGAATTATCACCAACTGACCTGGTTGCTGGATGACCTCAACAGGCTGAGTATCGATGACCACTTTAGTGAAGCAATGGCGACGCGATTTAATGCAATTAAAGGCAGTCCATCAAGGCTTGTGTCAGCCATCCATTGCTTTTGGAAGTCTCACATCAGCCCAGCGGCCAACAGCGCAGCAGCACTCTGAAGAGCTGCCAGACGACCAGGCCCTATGATTTCCTGTCAGCCTACAGCTGTTGCCTGTCGTTCCACCAAGGCTGGTACAACCAAAAAGCCAGAACAGTGGCTCTGAGCTCCCATACTGTTCACATGCTAAAAGTAAAAGGCCATCAGAAATTAGACATCACAAGTTGTCTGACTCAGTGTATGCAAATAGTTCTCACCCAAAGTGAATAAAGCACATGTGAAGTAAAATGATGTTCCCCTTGAAGTTCCTACTGTCTCAATCAAAGACAAAATGCTCAAGGGGAGTGGTTAGCCACTGGCATAGAAAAAAATATGTATGTATTAAGGATTTAGGCAAATGTTATTATTCAGTGACTGAAATATTTTTCAATCTTGAAATACAAGGCAAATGTTAATCAGTGACTGAAATTTCGCGCTACATGATATTCACTTCCGGACTTGGAGAGCGCTCAAAGCGTTGTAGAACAGCCCTCTGAATAACGGGCGTGGTTTTGGCTTAACTGTGTTGGGGAAAAGAAAGACGCGTCACAGACACAAAGCCACTTCCTGAAGTGCCACTGACACTACTCTGAGAAAAGCTAACTTCTGTAAACAAAAAGGTAAGAATCTTCCTTCAATAAACACTGACATATATTGACTTGGAAGGTATCTTATAGTAGGCTTAATATTCATCTTGGTTTACTATTTATGTTTAGAAGATATAGCCTCGTTATTGTTATGTTTTTTTATGAGTGTCCGTTCTACAATGTATGACTGAGCTTCTCAATCATTTTTTCTTCACCTCACACAGAGTAAGTCAACGAAGTCAGTTTTGTTTGACATGCATTGTGAATGATAGTTCCTCAGTATTTGAAAAATATTTACAACACTCCCGGTCTCGATAATCACAAAAGCCTCGGTGCGAAAGAGCAAACTATCCCGATCTGATGATCCCATATGTCCAGTGGAAACGTCATTAAAAATAGCTATCTGTCCAAGAGCTCACTGGCGCAGGAAACTCTGAGGGCCCGGAATAGGCTAGTTGATACAATGTTTCAAGTTCGCTAGCTACAGCTTCCGGCCAGACCCAGTGATGATTTCATGATACAATGTTGCACTTCACTAGCAATAGCTCAAGTCAAGGCAGATAGAAAGGGAGGCAGACAGGCGGAGTAGAGAGATAAATATGATTTGAAAGAACCAGAATTTTCATCTCGATAGTTTCTACTGTTTTTATTTTGTCGGCTTTAGGCCTATGTATTTTTTCTTAGTTGACGATGTACAGTGGGGAAAAAAAGTATTTAGTCAGTCACCAATTGTGCAAGTTCTCCCACTTAAAAAGATGAGAGAGGCCTGTAATTTTCATCATAGGTACACATCAACTATGACAGACAAAATGAGAAAAAAAAATCCAGAAAATCACAATGTAGGATTATTGATTTAACCTCTCTCATCTTTTTAAGTGGGAGAACATGCACAACTGGTGGCTGACTAAATACTTTTTCCCCCCCACTGTAAATCATAGACTTACTGCTGTATTGGCCTATAGGCAATCTCTGAGTTCTATACTCCTAATTTGGTTAGGGTCTAGGGGTAGATGTGTCATCTTCAGTAGATTTTATTATCTATTTACTTTAATTAGTCTAATCATTGGAATAATTCTCATTCTTAACAATGGGCTACAATGGGCTAAATATAGGGTAATTAGTGTGCTTAATCAACCATTAATATTAGTCTTTCCTGTGCAGAGCCTTGGTGTAGTGGTAACACTCCTGGCATGTGTTGCATAACTTTCCACCTGAGAACAGGGATCAATCCCTGCTGCCAACCTTTCCACTGTTTCTCCCATTTGCCTGTCCCTCCATTTCATTACTATCTGAATAAAGTGTCCAACCACCTAAAAAATGTAATCTTACATTTTAATCCCCAAAAAATGTAAAAGTAACTAAGTTGTCGAATGTTGAGTGTTCATTTCATGTTCAAATCATCCTGAATACAATTTTCCCTGGTCATAGGCCTAAGCCATGTAAAAATATGTTGAATTGCAGGAAATTAGAGTAGTAAAGTAGTAACATTTTTCTGGGGGAAGATCCCTGTCTAGGGGTTGTGCCAGGGGTCAATGATATTCACCCAGGAAATCTCAAGTGTGTTGCATTATTATGCTAACATAGGGCACCATTTTCGTGGTGTAAAATAGGTATTATTCGCACAGATCTGCGCTCTCTTGCACGACTAAAATGGCGCCATAGTCACTTCCTGTTTCTGCGACAATAAAATCGAAGTCAAAGTCATGACAATAGTCACTATACAGCAGCATTGAGAAAAGTTAAGAACTGTTTTGCACCTTGAAAATGTCTTGCGCCTTGAAAATGTCGCCCATAATGTAGCCCCAGGATTCAGTGTTTTAATATTACTAGGAGTCATGTTGTCAGGAGTCATGTTATGTAGCACTATATTGGATCACTCCAATGTGGTATCCTTCCGCGCGGCAGGATACATTCCGAGTAAGAATTTCAGATTAGTACCGGGTAGTGCTATGACTGCCCCCTTAAATAGCTGCTGCTGCAATACTTTCACTACCTTCCTTTTCTAGGCACATTCCAGAGAGGATTCGCTTGGTAAGAGCTCTAGAGTGTATAACCGCAGCTATTCAATAGCTTGGAGCATCTAGCTAGCTATCCTCTCCACCTGGGTGCTCTCGTTTGGGTTTCGTCCTTGTTTGTATTACTTGTGACAGTGTACCAACCTGGACGATACTCGGTTTGTTCTACCAGTATTGCGGCGCTGAGGTTTTGTCTTAGTTTTCTGTGTGACTTGTCTGTACCCCGGAACACGCCTACCCCGCAAGATCGGGAGTTTCGCTCCAGCGGTTCTCCCCTGAGAGTGAGCTAGGTGTCGTGAGGCGCGCCACGTTTCATCTCTCACAGGGCGCAGCCATCTTGCCTAGACTCCTGTGTGTCCCACGGTGAACGGCCTATGCAAAGTAGCTATCTTAACGAGAGGTGACCACTACAGGACTAAGCACGGTTATAAAGACACTTTCCCCTAAGTAATACCAACCTGAACCCCCACGTATATAGCAAGAGATTAGCCATTAACATGGCGTGAGTTACAGCCGACCCACACGTATAAAGCAATAAATAAGCTATAAACGTGTGAGGTAGAATGCCCTGGCCCTTCACGGCCAGGTAGTTTACACTGTTGGCTTAATAATTTTTCCACAAGGAAAAGCTACAGCCATTCATGTCTCATCTCCTTCAGATAGTGTATGAGACTAAGGCTGATACTGTAGGTCCCATTCTATACTATCGTACAGTATTGCGCAGTGTATACTATAGACACAGTAATATTACACTGGTAGCTTCATTTTCCAGTACTGGGCTCCGTTTATGTTAGCCCAACCATAGTGAGATTGCGCTGTTGTTTTTTTCACACAGTTGCTGGGTTGCGATTAGTTTTTTTGTTACACTATTGTACAGTACAGACAGTAACTATCATAGTTTCCCATGGAAACTCCCATCTCAGCTCTATTCCACTGAGGGTTTCAGTGTGTAGCTGGGTTTAGTATAGTTCTGATGCACTACTTTACAGTACAGACGGTAACTATCCCTTCATTGGAAACTGACAGCTCTTATTACACTACTGTTGTTCCACACAGTGTGTAGCTGGGTTTACTGTAGTTTTTTCTGTTGCACTATTTACAGTAGGCTACATACAGTAACTATCCTAGCTAGTTTCCCTTGGAAACTCACCACTCAGCTCTATTACACGGAGGGTTTCAGTATATAGCTGGGTTTACTATAGTTATGTTGGCATCCTAGTTTCCCTTAGAAACTCACATAACAGCTAGATGGTTATGTGAGCTATTGGATCACTCCAATTCTCTTTTGTCGGTGATCTACAGCGCCTCGAAAATAACACGACGTGGAAGTAGTGCAGCGGCAGCTATTTAAAGGGGTCAGCCGCAGCACGACCCAGTACACGGGGCTAATCTGAAATTCTTACTCAGAATGTATCCTGCCGCGCGGAGGGATACCATATTGGAGCTCCCCTGTAGCTCAGTTGGTAGAGCATGGCGCTTGCAACGCCAGGATTGTGGGTTCGTTTCCCACGGGGGGCCAGTATGAAAATGTATGCACTCACTAACTGTAAGGTGCTCTGGATAAGAGCGTCTGCTAAATGACTAAAATGTAAAAAAAAAAAAATGGAGTGTTCCAATAGCTCACATAACCGTGGTTACATACATAACCTTCATTCTTGGGTTCTTAGCCAGACGCGATCCGAGGTAAATTGCACTTTAATTAGTGACGGTAAACCGAGACTTTCTGAACCCTTTGTTTTATATAGTTTTCCCTTTGCGTCCAAAATGGCGCAATGGATAGGTGTGTGTGTGTGTGTGTGGTAAACTCAATTTAGTTAGTATGTGGGGTTCGCATCCCACATCCTATTTACCCTTTTTGCCTCCAGGTGCATCCGTGGTATTATTTAGAATGCTGAAGACAAAAGATTATCATAGACTACACTAAAATAAAACAAATGATTGGAATAACAATGGGAAGACAGGTTGGTCTCACCTAAAAAAAAAAGAATCTACCGTAGCCAGGATTCGATCTTGTACCTATGCTGGTGCCTGATCCCAAATCCCCATCCCTACCTGCTGAGCTACCTTCAAATTGTTTTATTACATTTCTAAATAAGGTCTCCAGTTGAGGTCTGTGTGTGTGAGTGAGTGTGTGAGTGAGTGAGTGAGTGAGTGAGTGAGTGAGTGAGTGAGTGAGTGAGTGAGTGAGTGAGAGAGAGAGAGAGAGAGAATCAATGTTAGCAAATGTACCTTTACATGCAACCTCATCTGACACAGAATTACAGTAACTCTTTGCTGTAGTTACAGGGGAATGGAAAGCAATGTATTGGAGACAGATGAGGATGCTGAACCTATGGAAACTGCA
>NW_028157662.1:0-20784 GCF_964263955.1 Coregonus lavaretus
GGTGGACCACCAATTGGGGGCGACACTCTAATCAATAGTCTGGTCATATATTCACTGATCTTTTTCTTTGAATATCCATTACTTTCTTTTTTTTTTTTTTTTTTTTTTTACATTTTAGTCATTTAGCAGACACTCTTACCCAGAGTGACTTACAGTTAGTGAGTGCATACATTTTTTTTTCATACTGGCCCCCCATGGGAAACGAACCCACAACCCTGGCGTTGCAAGCGTCATGCTCTACCAACTGAGCTACAGGGGACTACCATCATCCATCCATCCATTCTTACTTGAAAATGGGTTGGGTGGGTACAAGGCAATTGACAGTACAATATTATTATGTGATAGTCTCATCTATAATAGGCTAATGAATCATATAATGAATTAATTAATTAATCGTGTAATTAATAAATGGGATGTGTAATGTTATGTATGTGACTTACAGAGGGTCCGGGCAGGCCAGGGAAACCTCTCTCTCCACGCTGTCCTGGAAGACCAACAATACCACGCTGTCCAGCCAGACCTGAAGGACCTGAAGGCCCATCGGGACCCTGGGATGAGGAAGACAGGACGAGAGGAGGAAGACAGGAGGAGAGGAGGAAGAGAGGAGGAGAGGAGGAAGACAGGAGGAGAGGAGGAAGACAGGAGGAGAGGAGGAAGACAGGACGAGAGGAGGAAGACAGGAGGAGAGGAGGAAGAGAGGAGGAGAGGAGGAAGACAGGAGGAGAGGAGGAAGACAGGAGGAGAGGAGGAAGACAGGAGGAGAGGAGGAAGACAGGAGGAGAGGAGGAAGAGAGGAGGAGAGGAGGAAGACAGGAGGAGAGGAGGAAGAGAGGAGGAGAGGAGGAAGACAGGAGGAGAGGAGGAAGAGAGGAGGAGAGGAGGAAGACAGGAGGAGAGGAGGAAGACAGGAGGAGAGGAGGAAGAGAGGAGGAGAGGAGGAAGACAGGAGGGAGAGAGGAAGAGAGGAGGAGAGGAGGAAGACAGGAGGAGAGGAGGAAGACAGGAGGAGAGGAGGAAGACAGGAGGAGAGGAGGAAGAGAGGAGGAGAGGAGGAAGACAGGAGGAGAGGAGGAAGAGAGGAGGAGAGGAGGAAGACAGGAGGGAGAGAGGATGAAGAGAGGAGGAGAGGATGAAGACAGGAGGAGAGGAGGAAGACAGGAGGAGAGGAGGAGGAGAGGAGGAGAGGAGGAAGAGAGGAGGAGAGGAGGAAGAGAGGAGGAGAGGAGGAAGAGAGGAGGAGAGGAGGAAGACAGGAGGAGAGGAGGAAGAGAGGAGGAGAGGAGGAAGACAGGAGGAGAGGAGAAGAGAGGAGGAGAGGAGGAAGACAGGAGGAGAGGAGGAAGAGAGAGGAAGAGAGGAGGAGAGGAGGAAGACAAGAGGAGTGGAGGAAGAGAGAGGAAGAGAGGAGGAGAGGAGGAAGAGAGGAGGAGAGGAGGAAGACAGGAGGAGAGGAGGAAGACAGGAGGAGAGGAGGAAGAGAGGAGGAGAGGAGGAAGACAGGAGGAGAGGAGGAAGACAGGAGGAGAGGAGGAAGACAGGAGGAGAGGAGGAAGAGAGGAGGAGAGGAGGAAGACAGGAGGAGAGGAGGAAGACAGGAGGAGAGGAGGAAGAGAGGAGGAGAGGAGGAAGACAGGAGGAGAGGAGGAAGAGAGGAGGAGAGGAGGAAGACAGGAGGAGAGGAGGAAGACAGGAGGAGAGGAGGAAGAGAGGAGGAGAGGAGGAAGACAGGAGGAGAGGAGGAAGAGAGAGGAAGAGAGGAGGAGAGGAGGAAGACAAGAGGAGTGGAGGAAGAGAGAGGAAGAGAGGAGGAGAGGAGGAAGACAGGAGGAGAGGAGGAAGAGAGAGGAAGAGAGGAGGAGAGGAGGAAGACAGGAGGGAGAGAGGATGAAGAGAGGAGGAGAGGAGGAAGAGAGGAGGAAGAGAGGAAGAGAGGAGGAGAGGAGGAAGAGAGGAGGAGAGGAGGAAGAGAGGAGGAGAGGAGGAAGAGAGGAGGAGAGGAGGAGAGGAGAGAGGAGGAGAGGAGGAAGAGAGGACAGTGTGTTATTATCAAGGATCTCTGGAGAGTGTTTTCAACAACAACAACAAACAATCAATCAAGAGAAAAACTATAAAAATCTATAAACGTACTGAAAAACAAGAAAAAGCCTTTTGTGTACACGGTATCCTGCTCCACTTATATGAGTCAGGCCATAAGTGTCTGTTCTCTGTACGTGCCTGTCCAATTTCAGTAACTGCCAGCTATGCCAGCTGTTAGTTCAGTACTGCTCAGAGGTGAATTGTGCTGCGGGGAGTGGAAGTACAAAGTAAAACACTTGGCCCCTCTCTGGAAGTACAATAACCTACAGGTGCTATTAAGGCCTGGACCCGGCAGACAGCAGTTTGTTTGGACTGGTTATTGGGTCAGTGATGAACACATACTGACGGCCCTGTGTTGTGATGGGGATGAGGGAATTGTGTTGTCCATTACAAAGGGCCTTTCTTTCATTCCCTGGACTGATGTCCGTGCCGGTGGGTTGGAAGTAAACCCAAGAGAGACTTTTAAGAAATGAAGCCAGTATAGTTTTATAGCTGCAAAACCCCAAAATGAATGTATTTCAGTGTTAACTTGGGTGGTGGGATGTGTGTTGTCAGTAACGTCACAATCTGAAGATCACCACAAGTTCAAAACGCAGTGGTCAAAATAACTTTTCAATGTTGAATGAAGCTTAAGGACCTGCAGGACCTGTATTTGAGGAAGGTTGTGATAAAAGGTGAATTAAGCATTTATTACCCCTTTTTTGCTTAGTAGGGTGCTGGGCTGAATAAGAGTTATCAAGCCCATCCAGTATTCTCCGGGTTGGAGCTTGGAGGACAGTACTGTAGTGATAAACAGGTGAACTTACAGGGGGACCATCCTCTCCAGCGTCTCCCTTCTCTCCAGGGGCTCCAGCAGCTCCACGCAGCCCAGCGTCTCCCTGCCTGCCTGGGGGTCCACCGTCTCCACGCACACCTTTAGGACCATCTTTACCAGAAGGGCCAGCGGGACCAGCAGCACCAGGGTTACCCTGCAGAGACACATCAATCGTTCAATCAATCAAGCAATCAGTCAATCACTCAACTGATCAACTGATCAACCAGTCAATCAAGCAACCAATCAACCAATCAGTCAATCAACCAATCAGCAGGGTTAAAACCAGAAATGTAGCATACAAAACATGACAGACAGACACAGACAGACAGGAGCAGGTCAATACTCTCTGGGACAATGGAGGCTCCTCAGAGGAGGAAGGGGAGGACCATCCTCCTCAGTGAATTTCATAAAAATGTAAATAGTGAAACATTAGAAAAGTTATCCTTTTTAGATAAAAATATACTAAATGTATCACGGCACCAAATAATTCATTAAAACACACTGTTTTGCAATGAAGGTCTACAGTCTACAGTTTTGAGAATGACACAAATACTAATTTTCACAAAGTCTGCTGCCTCAGTTTTGATGATGGCAATTTGCATATACTCCAAAATGTCATGAAGAGTGATCAGATGAATTGCAATTAATTGCAAAGTCCCTCTTTGCCATGAAAATGAACTTAATCCCAAAAAAAACATTTCCACTGCATTTCAGCCCTGCCACAAAAGGACCAGCTGCCATCATGTCAGCAATTCTCTCATTAACACAGGTGAGAGTGTTGACGAGGACAAGGCTGGAGATCACTCTGTCATGCTGATTGAGTTAGAATAACAGACTGGAAGCTTTAAAAGGAGAGTGGTGTTTGAAATCATTGTTCTTCCTCTGTTAACCATGGTTACCTGCAAGGAAACACGTGCCGTCATCATTGCTTTGCACAAAAAGGGCTTCACAGGCAAGGATATTGCTGCTAGTAAGATTGCACCTAAATCAACCATTTATCGGATCTTCAAGAACTTCAAGGAGAGAGGTTCAATTGTTGTGAAGAAGGCTTCAAGGTGCCCAAGAAAGTCCAGCAAGCGCCAGGACCGTCTCCTAAAGTTGATTCAGCTGCGGGATCGGGGCACCACCAGTGCAGAGCTTGCTCAGGAATGGCATCAGGCAGGTGTGAGTGCATCTGCACGCACAGTGAAGCTAAGACTTTTGGAGGATGGCCTTGTGTCAAGAAGGGCAGCAAAGAAGCCACTTCTCTCCAGGAAAAACATAAGGGACAGACTGATATTCTGCAAAAGGTACAGGGATTGGACTGCTGAGGACTGGGGTAAAGTCATTTTCTCTGATGAATCCCCTTTCCGATTGTTTGGGGCATCCGGAAAACACCTTGTCCGGAGAAGACAAGGTGAGCGCTACCATCAGTCCTGTGTCATGCCAACAATAAAGCATCCTGAGACCATTCATGTGTGGGGTTGCTTCTCAGCCAAGGGAGTGGGCTCACTCACAATTTTGCCTAAGAACACAGCCATGAATAAAGAATGGTACCAACACATCCTCCGAGAGCAACTTCTCCCAACCATCCAAGAACAGTTTGGTGACGACCAATGCCTTTTCCAGCATGGTGGAGCACCTTGCCATAAGGCAAAAGTGATATCTAAGTGGCTCAGGGAACAAAACATCGACATTTTGGGTCCATGGCCAGGAAACTCCCCAGACCTTAATCCCATTGAGAACTTATGGTCGATCCTCAAGAGGCGGGCGGACAAACAAAAACCCACAAACAAAAATCCAAGCATTGATTATGCAAGAATGGGCTGCCATCAGTCAGGATGTGGCCCAGAAGTGAATTGACAGCATGCCAGGGCGGATTGCAGAGGTCTTGAAAAAGAAGGGTCAACACTGCAAATATTGACTCTTTGCATAAACGTAATGTAATTGTCAATAAAAGCCTTTGACACTTATGGAATGCTTGTAATTATACTTCAGTATACCATAGTAACATCTGACAAAAATATCTAAAAACACTGAAGCAGCAAACTTTGTGAAGACCAATACTTGTGTCATTCTCAAAACTTTTGACCACGACTATACAATAGCCTTAACAGCACTCTGTAGGGTAGCACCATGGTGTAGCCGGAGGACAGCTAGCTTCCGTCCTCCTCTGGGTACATTGACTTCAATACAAAACCTAGGAGGCTCGTGGTTCTCACCCCCCCTTCCATAGACTTACACAGTAATTATAACAACTTCCGGAGGACATCCTCCAACCTATCAGAGCTCTTGCAGCATGAACTGACATGTTGTCCACCCAATCAAAGGATCAGAGAATGAATCGAGTACTGAAAGCCTAAACTACAGCTAGGTAGCACTGCAGTGCATAAAATGTGGTGAGTAGTTGACTCAAAGAGAGAGAAAGACACTAGTTGAACAAATTAACAAATTAATTTATTCAAAAATAAAGGAGAAGCGATAGAGAGAGCTAGCTATATTTCATATTTTTTTTAACTTTCACTTACGTAGCTAGTGAATGCAGCTAGCTAATTTAGCCTACTCAAACACCTGGCTCAAACAGAGAGGGATGCTATGTTAGCTAGCTGGCTATGGCTATCCAACACTGGAACTCTTCCAATTTATGTTAAGCTTTTGGTTTTATTAATTTATTGCCACCGGAGCTTGCCGGTGTAACTGCTTGCTGACTGTACACTGTACTGTGTGATTGTAGCGGGTTTACTAACGCGTCAGTTCTAGTAATGACAACGATGTAGGATGTGTGTAGCAGTTAGCGGTTATGATATGAAGGTTTGGCTTGGAATGTTTTTTTTGTTGCCTGGTAACAGACAGCTGATGTGTTGTGCACTGAAGTCCACAAGCGAAGGGAAAGGGTGAGAGGAGGAGAGCACGTACAGTTGAAGTGGGAAGTTTACATACACCTTAGCCAAATACATTTAAACTCAGTTTTTCACAATTCCTGACATTTAATCCTAGTAAAAATTCCCTGTCTTAGGTCAGTTAGGATCACCACTTTATTTTAAGAATGTGAAATGTCAGAATAATAGTAGAGAGAATTATTTATTTCAGCTTTTATTTCTTTCATCACATTCCCAGTGGGTCAGAAGTTTAAATACACTCAATTAGTATTTGGTAGCATTACCTTTAAATTGTTTAACTTGGGTCAAACATTTCAGGTTGCCTTGCACAAGCTTCCCACAATAAATTGGGTGAATTTTGGCCCATTCCTCCTGACAGAGCTGGTGTAACTGAGTCAGGTTTGTAGGCCTCCTTGCTCGCACACACCTTTTCAGTTCTGCCCACACATTTTCTATAGGATTGAGGTCAAGGCTTTGTGATGGCCACTCCAATACCTTCTTTGTTGTCCTTAAGCCATTTTGCCACAACTTTGGATGTATGCTCGGGGTCATTGTCCAGTTGAAAGACCCATTTGCGACCAAGCTTTAACTTCCTGACTGATGTCTTGAGATGTTGCTTCAATATATCCACATCATTTTCCTTCCTCATGATGCCATCTATTTTGTGAAGTGCACCAGTCCCTCCTGCAGCAAAGCACCCCCACAGCATGATGCTGCCACCCCCGTGCTTCACGGTTGGGATGGTGTTCTTCGGCTTCCAAGTACCCAATTTTTCCTCCAAACATAACGATGGTCATTATGGCCAAACAGTTCTATTTTTGTTTCATCAGACCAGAGGACATTTCTCCAAAAAGTACGATTTTTGTCCCCATGTGCAGTTGCAAACCGTAGTCTGCCTTTTTAATGGCAGTTTTGGAGCAGTGGCTTCTTCCTTGCTGAGCGGCCTTTCAGGTTATGTTGATATAGGACTTGTTTTACTGTGGATATAGATACTTTTGTACCTGTTTCCTCCAGCATCTTCACAAGGTCCTTTGCTGTTGTTCTGGGATTGATTTGCACTTTTTAGCACCAAAGTACGTTCATCTCTAGGAGACAGAACACGTGTCCTTCCTGAGGAGTATGACAGCTGCGTGGTCCCATGGTGTTTATACTTGCGTACTATTGTTTGTACAGATGAACATGGTACCTTCAGGCGTTTGGAAATTGCTCCCAAGGATGAACCAGACTTGTGGAGGTCCACAATTTCTTTTCTGAGGTCTTGGCTGATTTCTTTTGATTTTCCCATTATGTCAAGCAAAGAGGCACTGAGTTTGAAGGTAGGCCTTGAAATACATCCATAGGTACACCTCCAATTGACTCAAATGATGTCAATTAGCCTATCAGAAGCTTCTAAAGGCATGACATAATTTTTCTGGAATTTTCCAAATTGTTTAAAGGCACAGTCAATTTAGTGTATATAAACTTCTGACCCACTGGAATTGTGATACATTGAATTATAAGTGAAATAATCTGTCTGTTAACAATTGTTGGAAAAACGACTTGTGTCATGCACAAAGTAGATGTCCTAACCGACTTGCCAAAACTATAACCTAAATGTACGTTAACTTCCAACTTCAGATGCGAGAAGGAATTATACAACGATCTGGCTGTTATGAAAGTGAACTGTGTTTGCATGTGATCAGGGGTGTATTCATTCTGCCGGTTCTGTTGAAAAACGTTTCTTAAATGGAAGCAACAGTGATAAACATATCTGAATTTGTCCAATAGAAACTCTCATTTGCAACTGTTGGACTAATGATTACATCCTAGATCAGCTAGATGCAGGCAAGATTATACAAGGAGGTATTGAATGAGTCAATGTCTGTCACCTTGATTACTCAAATTTCTCTCGACATGTGCACCTACAGTATGTTGTAAACTTTAATTCATAGGCTAGGTTGTAGCAACCTCATGATGGGAATAGGGAACATTAGAGTATCATGTAGTAGCCTAAACCTATCGATGTTACATTGAACTGGATGAATGGAATATAAATGACAGTCATCCAATATGCTGTAATAGAAATAAGGCCATGCTCATAAAAAAATTAAACGACACCGACTGCCACTTCTCTGGGGTAACAACCAATCTGTCTGAAACTGCCCATAGACAGACAGGAGCAGGTCAATACTCTCTGGGATAACAACCATTCTGTCTGAAACTGCCCATAGACAGACAGGAGCAGGTCAATACTCTCTGGGATAACAACCATTCTGTCTGAAACTGCCCATAGACAGACAGGAGCAGGTCAATACTCTCTGGGGTAACAACCAATCTGTCTGAAACTGCCCATAGACAGACAGGAGCAGGTCAATACTCTCTGGGATAACAACCAATCTGTCTGAAACTGCCCATAGACAGACAGGAGCAGGTCAATACTCTCTGGGGTAACAACCAATCTGTCTGAAACTGCCCATAGACAGACAGGAGCAGGTCAATACTCTCTGGGATAACAACCAATCTGTCTGAAACTGCCCATAGACAGACAGGAGCAGGTCAATACTCTCTGGGATAACAACCATTCTGTCTGAAACTGCCCATAGACAGACAGGAGCAGGTCAATACTCTCTGGGATAACAACCAATCTGTCTGAAACTGCCCATAGACAGACAGGAGCAGGTCAATACTCTCTGGGATAACAACCAATCTGTCTGAAACTGCCCATAGACAGACAGGAGCAGGTCAATACTCTCTGGGATAACAACCAATCTGTCTGAAACTGCCCATAGACAGACAGGAGCAGGTCAATACTCTCTGGGATAACAACCAATCTGTCTGAAACTGCCCATAGACAGACAGGAGCAGGTCAATACTCTCTGGGGTAACAACCAATCAGACTGAACCTGCCCACAGAAGAACATAATGAAACCAGGTTCATTTCGTCTACATCCAGTGTTATTCCCTACTGGTTCCAGTGGGAGAAAATACTATAGTAAATACTATACTATATACTATACTAAATACTATACTAAATACTATAGTAAATACTATAGTAAATACTATAGTAAATACTGTAGTGAATACTATACTAAATACTATACTAAATACTATAGTGATGCTGAATGATTATGTGTTGGTCTGTGTATTGATTCCAAACCTAGAAGGATGCATGGGATTCTGAATGCAAGGTTCTGTTGCCATGCGAAATTGAATCAATTTTTGTTGATATGTCAAAATGTACAGCTAGATATTATGTTGTACAATTTTAACAAAGTGATGATTGATTTCAGCCTCTGAATGACCTTAATAGCCAGGTGTGACTGGAAAAACACCTGTATGTTCTGAAATATATCCGAAAACTATTGGAAAAACTTGGAATTACCAACACTGTTACACCCACATTAAACCAATTCCTTTTCTATTCTAGTCAAATCCAACACTTCAGATTACAATGAACAATTCTAGTTTGCAAGTATAGCAATCAGTGTCGTTTAATCTTCAATACCAATGCTCAGGTAGGGTGACAAAAGATGTGAGTGTTTGAGTTGTGTATTGCTGACAGGTGATTGTACTTACATTGGGACCAGGGGGTCCCACTCTGCCGGCAGCTCCAGGGAAACCAGTGGCACCCTGTTAGTGAGAGAGGTTGTTGATGCAATGGAAACATAAAATAAAAAAATTAATAATGCAGAAATGAAATATACAATATGAGATTTATACTTACAGGGGGTCCCTGAGCACCGCGAGCACCTTTAGGTCCAGAAACGCCAGTAGGTCCCTGAAATGAAGGAAATTGCCCGATAGTCAGTTTTATGAAGAAATGTGAAGCAAGTAACTCCAACAGAGTATTTCGTAACCAATAACTACTCGATATTTGTAAATTTCGGGACAAAGTGAAACGTACGGAAGGTCCAGGAGCTCCGGAGGGCCCCTGGGGTCCGGGAGCACCAGCGTCTCCCTTCTGTCCACCCTCTCCCTGCTCTCCCTTGGCTCCGGGCTGACCATCAGATCCCTGGGGTGGGACACGGGGAGAAAAGACAGCTCAGACAGATGCTCGTTCAGCATGCAACAAACAGCTTGCATCATCATCCATCTTATCATCCGTTTGAATGGATGAGATGGTCCTGTACATTTTTGCAGTCTAGGGTTGTTGACGGTAGGACTGATAGTGAGAGAAAGTGCATGGACAGTACTGTGTCCTTGGTGTGATACTTACAGGAGGCCCAGCGAAACCAGCAGGCCCTGGAGGTCCTGTCTCGCCCCTGTCACCCTGTCAGGAGAGAAGAGCGGACAAGTTGAGCAGCATCCACTTCCTTGTTCAAATGAGCATCGTGTATCATGTACTGTATCAAGTTCTGTGTTCATTCAATTGTTCTATTGATAGGTGGAGAGTATAACAGGAAAATAGGATTGTGAGTGAATGTAATTCTCTACTCTGGATCAATACAGTAACCTAAATATGGCAGTAGACCTTAATCAGATAGCTGAGGCAAAGTAAAAACATCCTTCTGATGTAATATAAGCCATTTAGCAGACACTTTTATCCAAAGCGTGTTACAGTCAGGTGTGCATAAACTTAACATATGGGTGGCCCCGGGAATCGAACCCACAATCCTGGCGTTGCAAGCACCATGCTCTACCAACTGATCCATACAGGACCAAAAGTAAATATTTTTTTAATTTTATTTTTAATATATTATTTTTTTTAAATATATATATATATATATATATATATATATACAGTGAGGGATAAAAGTATTTGATCCCCTGCTGATTTTGTATGTTTGCCCACTGACAAAGAAATGATCAGTCTATAATTTTAATGGTAGGTTTATTTGAACAGTGAGAGAGAGAATAACAACAAAAAAATCCAGAAAAACGCATTGAAATTGATTTGCATTTTAATGAGGGAAATAAGTATTTGACCCCCTCTCAATCAGAAAGATTTCTGGCTCCCAGGTGTCTTTTATACAGGTAACGAGCTGAGATTACGAGCACACTCTTAAATCTCAGCTTGTTACCTGTATAAAAGACACCTGTCCACAGAAGCAATCAATCAATCAGATTCCAAACTCTCCACCATGGCCAAGACCAAAGAGCTCTCCAAGGATGTCAGGGACAAGATAGTAGACCTACACAAGGCTGGAATGGGCTACAAGACCATCGCCAAGCAGCTTGGTAAGAAGGTGACAACAGTTGGTGCGATTATTCGCAAATGGAAGAAACACAAAAGAACTGCCAATCTCCCTCGGCCTGGGGCTCCATGCAAGATCTCACCTCGTGGAGTTGCAATGATCATGAGAACGGTGAGGAATCAGCCCAGAACTACACGGGAGGATCTTGTCAATGATCTCAAGGCAGCTGGGACCATAGTCACCAAGAAAACAATTGGTAACACACTACGCCGTGAAGGACTGAAATCCTGCAGCACCTGCAAGGTCCCCCTGCTCAAGAAAGCACATATACAGGCCCGTCTGAAGTTTGCCAATGAACATCTGAATGATTCAGAGGAGAACTGGGTGAAAGTGTTGTGGTCAGATGAGACCAAAATTGAGCTCTTTGGCATCAACTCAACTCGCAGTGTTTGGAGGAGGAGGAATGCTGCCTATGACCCCAAGAACACCATCCCCACCGTCAAACATGGAGGTGGAAACATTATGCTTTGGGGGTGTTTTTCTGCTACGGGGACAGGACAACTTCACCGCATCAAAGGGACGATGGACGGCGCCATGTAACGTCAAATCTTGGGTGAGAACCTCCTACCCTCAGCCAGGGCATTGAAAATGAGTCATGGATGGGTATTCTAGCATGACAATGACCCAAAACACACGACCAAGGCAACAAAGGAGTGGCTCAAGAAGAAGCACATTAAGGTCCTGGAGTGGCCTAGCCAGTCTCCAGACCTTCATCCCATAGAAAATCTGTGGAGGGAGCTGAAGGTTCGAGTTGCCAAACGTCAGCCTCGAAACATTAATGACTTGGAGAAGATCTGCAAAGAGGAGTGGGACAAAATCTTTCCTGAGATGTGTGCAAACCTTGTGGCCAACTACAAGAAACGTCTGACCTCTGTGATTGCCAACAAGGGTTTTGCCACCAAGTACTAAGTCATGTTTTTCAGAGGGGTCAAATACTTATTTCCCTCATTAAAGTATTGAGTTGCGCAGTGGTCTAAGGCACTGCATCGCAGTGCTAACTGTGCCACTAGAGATCCTGGTTCGAATCCAGGCTCTGTCGCAGCCGGCCGCGACCGGGAGACTCATGGGCGGCGCACAATTCGTCCAGGGTAGGGGAGGGAATGGCCGGCAGGGATGTAGCGTTGATAGAGCATGGCGTTTGCAATGCCAGGGTTGTGGGTTCGATTCCCACGGGGGGCCAGTATAAAAAAATATGTATTCACTAACTGTAAGTCGCTCTGGATAAGAGCGTCTGCTAAATGACTAAAATGTAAATGTAAATTAAAATGCAAATCAATTTATAAAATTTTTGACATGCGTTTTTCAGGATTTTTTTGTTGTTATTCTGTCTCTCACTGTTCAAATAAAACTACCATTAACATTATAGACTGGTCATTTCTTTGTCAGTGGGCAAACGTACAAAATCAGCAGGGGATCAAATACTTTTTTCCCTCACTGTATATATACATATCCCTTAAAAAATATATTTTCCTTTATTACTTTCCTGAACAACATTTACATTTACATTTACGTCATTTAGCAGACGCTCTTATCCAGAGCGACTTACAAATTGGTGCATTCACCTTATAGCCAGTGGGATAACCACTTTACAATGTTTTTTTGTATTTTTTTTAATCATATTTTCTGTATATATTAATTGTGTTATTTTCTTATTTATCTTTTTTTTTTTTTTTTATATATTTATAAATATTTTCCTTTAACTTTTATAGATTAATTTTTATATTTTTTGTTTTATATTTTATTTATTTTAGTATTTTTATTAATTTTAAAAAATGTATATATTTTTTAATCTTTTTTTTCCTGTATTTTTTATGTATTAATTATTTTTTACATAAAAAAAAAAAAAAATGTGGGGGGGTGGGTTGGGGTAAGGGGGGGTAAGGGGGGGGGTAGAACGCTTAGGTCTCTACTTCAAGCTTATACATACTATATACATTTTATGGACACAGTCAATTTTACAATAATTAATAATTCTATTTTGTTTGTTTTTACTCCTGAACTTCCTCTACCCTCAACCTCTCCGATCATTTTCATGATGTCCATCCGGTTTGCTTCTATATGTCATATCCCCCAAACTGTGCTCTTTCACAGAAGTTCTCAACCTATATACTTATTATGGACACAGTATGTTTTACATTAGTTATTTTGTTGTTATTAGCTGTTATTAGTCCCAACCTTCAGCTCCATTCATCCCCTCCCATCTATCTCTTAACACCATCCATATTAGATTTCTATTTGCCATATATTTCTCAACTGTACTGTGATGTTTCACAAAAGTTCTGAACCCTTCTATTCTCATTGTTTCTACAGATTGTACATTGAAAATAAACATTTTTGCTAAAAGTATTATTATATTATTGATCGATTGACTATGACTTTTCAGATCACCCAGTAATGCTATCTGCAGGGTTAGCTCCAGGTAAATATTGCAATCCTTCAGCCATTCCTGGACCTGTGACCAAAAACAAGCTACATATGGACAGTACCTTATCAAATGATCTAACGATTCTCTCTCTTCGCAGCAAAATCTGCAGAGCTGGTAAGTATTTTATTTTTAAAATGTTTAGGGGGTAGATCAGATGGTAAGTATTTCCTTATCCTAATTTGTGATGTGTGTGTGTGTGTGTGTGTGTGTGGACTGTGTGTGTGTGTGGACTGTGTGTGTGTGTGTGTGTGTGTGTGTGGACTGTGTGTGTGTGTGTGGACTGTGTGTGTGGACTGTGTACGTGTATGTGTGGACTGTGTATGTGTGTGTGTCTGTGTGTGTGTGGACTGTGTGTGTGGAGTGTGTGTCTGTGTGTGTGTGTGTGTGTGTGTGTGTGTGTGGACTGTGTGTGTGTGTGTGTGTCTGTGTGTGTGTGTGTGTGTGTGTGTCTGTGTGTGTGTGTGTGTGTGTCTGTGTTTGTGTGTCTGTGTCTGTGTGTGTGTGGACTGTGTGTGTGTGTGTGTGTGTGTGGACTGTGTGTGTGTGTGTGTGTCTGTGTGTGTGTGTGTGTGTGTGTGTGTGTGTGTGTCTGTGTGTGGACTGTGTGTGTGTGTGTGTGTGTCTGTCTGTGTGTGTGTGTGTGTGTGTCTGTGTGTGTCTGTGTGTGTGTGTGTGTGTGTCTGTGTCTGTGTGTGTGTGTGTGTGTGTGGACTGTGTGTGTGTGTCTGTGTGTGTGTGTGTGTGTGTGTGTGTGTCTGTGTGTGTGTGTGTGTGTGTGTGTGTGTGTGTGTGTGTGTGTGGACTGTGTGTGTGTGGTACCTACAGGAGCACCACGGGCACCAGCAGCACCAGAAGGTCCAGAGGGACCAGATTCACCCTATAGGAGGAAACACAGAGGTCAGAGGTCAATCACAGAGGTCAATCATACAGATATCAGTCCATATATCACACCTCATATGGACTGTCGTTATCCTACAGTACGTGAGATGTAACCTCCCAACAGGTGATATGGCTGTATGTTTTTTTTTAATGACTGATCTAATACAATCATTAAAATAATAAATGAACCAATTAACTATTATACAAGTTCAAAGATAAATTGCTCACCTTCTCTCCATTGGGACCAGCTGGGCCGGGAGGACCAATGGGACCAGTCAAACCCTAGAAGAGATAGAGAAAGGTTGAGAAACAGAGGGAATGGAAAATATACATGTTTCAGTACAATATTTAGTACGCCTGTCCTTCTGCTGTTGTCTCACTGTACAGAAATGCCCATTAACAAATGAACAATTTAACATGTGTGTGTATACATGGAATTGCTGGAGGGAATATTTAAATGTGTTGAATATTAAATGGTAGAGTGATTGACGTTATACATGTGTTGAATATTAAATGGTTGAGTGTGTGAGGTTATAGGGCTGGGGGATACGGTGGATGATGATGATGATGATGATGATGATGATGGTCACTCACTCTTGAGCCGTCTTTGCCAGAAGCACCCTCAGGCCCCTTCTCTCCATTGTCGCCCTGTGGGACACAAACACAATGACATTAGAATTGCATCACTAACTGCATATAATTCAATATGCAATCACATCAATTGTTGACACTATATTATAACTGGGAACATATTTGGAGACACTTCTTGTTAATGCCAAAACAACATCTGTTACTATTGTCTCCAGCTGGTCCTGTTGCTAAGAACATGCCCCTTTCACAGCTTATTATTATTGGTTGCATTGCGTTACATTTCATCACATTAGCTTCATTACATTAATATGACTATTCCTCTGCTGCTCCCACTCACTCTGTCTCCCTTAGGTCCGGGGATGCCTGAGGCTCCTCTCTCTCCGGGCATACCCTGCAGACCGGGGGGTCCCTGGGCACCCGATGCACCACCTGGTCCGATCGCTCCCTGGAACACAGATCAGAATAGACACAAACACTGTCAACAGCTGCTGGAACACAGAACAGAATAGACACAAACACTGTCAACAGCTGCTGGAACACCGTAGGAAGTGTAACAGAATGCAAAAGGGTATGTTGTTGTTTACTTGTCTCATTGTATGCCCAACTAAAATTGTCCCTCAGGTATGAATCTTAGTTTATGGAATTGATTTGAATAGATGGAATATAATGGAACAGTATTCTCCCCACAATGAGGAAATAGACCTGTTTACAGGGACATGATTCATCATGAGGAAATAGACCTGTTCACAGGGACATGATTCATCATGAGGAAATAGGCCTGTTCACAGGGACATGATTCATCATGAGGAAATAGACCTGTTCACAGGGACATGATTCATCATGAGGAAATAGGCCTGTTCACAGGGACATGATTCATCATGAGGAAATAGACCTGTTTACAGTGACATGATTCATCATGAGGAAATAGACCTGTTCACTATGACATGATTCATCATGAGGAAATAGACCTGTTTACAGTGACATGATTCATCATGAGGAAATAGACCTGTTCACTATGACATGATTCATCATGAGGAAATAGACCTGTTCACTATGACATGATTCATCATGAGGAAATAGACCTGTTCACTATGACATGATTCATCATGAGGAAATAGACCTGTTCACTATGACATGATTCATCATGAGGAAATAGACCTGTTCACTATGACATGATTCATCATGAGGAAATAGACCTGTTCACTATGACATGATTCATCATGAGGAAATAGACCTGTTCACTATGACATGATTCATCATGAGGAAATAGACCTGTTCACTATGACATGATTCATCATGAGGAAATAGACCTGTTCACTATGACATGATTCATCATGAGGAAATAGACCTGTTCACTATGACATGATTCATCATGAGGAAATAGACCTGTTCACTATGACATGATTCATCATGAGGAAATAGACCTGTTCACTATGACATGATTCATCATGAGGAAATAGACCTGTTCACTATGACATGATTCATCATGAGGAAATAGACCTGTTCACTATGACATGATTCATCATGAGGAAATAGACCTGTTCACTATGACATGATTCATCATGAGGAAATAGACCTGTTCACTATGACATGATTCATCATGAGGAAATATGCCTGTTCACAGCGACATGATTTATCAAAACATACAACATCAAATACAAGGAGAATTGTACCCAGTGGGCAAAAATTGTTGAAATGAATATAATGTTGTAATTTCAAAAGGTTTTGCCCAGCTTCAGGGGTATCCACATCTTCATCATTAAACTTTTTTATTTTTTAATGTCCTTTCTGGCATTGGATGGTTTCAGAGTATAGTGTATTTGAGAACCATTCTAAGGTTGATTGGGACTTAATGAAGTTGTCCATTGCAACATGCATGCTCAATCAGGCAGAACTAAAGTAAAGTATATGAAATGATTTCAAACAGTATCTGAGCTGTTTATAGAGTTGACATTCTTCTTCTTCTTCTTCTTCTACACTGAGTATACCAAACATTAAGAACACCTTCCTAATATTGAGTTGCACCCCCCACAGAACAGCCTCAATTCGTCAGGGAATGGACTCTACAAGGTGTCGAAAGCGTTCCACAGGGATGCTGGCCCATGTTGACTCCAATGCTTCCCTCAGTTGTGTCAAGTTGGCAGGATGTCCTTTGGGTGGTGGAACATTCTTGATACACACGGGAAACTGTTGAGCGTGAAAAACCCAGCAGCGTTGCAGTTCTTGACACAAACCGGTGTGCATGGCACCTACTACCATACCCTGTTCAAAGTCACTTAAATCTTTTGTCTTGCCCATTCACCCTCTGAATGGCACACATACACAATCCATGTCTCAATTGTCTCAATGCTTAAAAATCCTTCTTTAACCTGTCTCCTCCCCTTCATCTACACCGATTGAAGTGGATTTAACAAGTGACATCAATAAGGGATCATAGCTTTCACCTGGATTCACCTGGTCAGTCTATGTCATGGAAAGAGCAGGCAGTCAATGTTTTGTATACTCAGTGTATATCTCCCCTCCTCCTCTCCTCCCCTCCTCCTCTCCTCCCCTCCTCCTCTCCTCCCCTCCTCCCCTCCTCCCCTCCTCCTCTCCTCCTCTCCTCCCCTCCTCCCCTCCTCCTCTTCTCCTCCTCTCCTCTCCTCCTCCCCTCCTCTCCTCCTCCCCTCCTCTCCTCCACCCCTCCTCCCCCTCCTCCCCTCCTCCTCTCTATTCGTGTCTTGGCAGCTCGTTCTCCTAAACATTCCCTAAGCTTGTTCTCAGCCAATTTGCCAAACATTCTTGCTGCGTTTAGCTAGAAAATGAGCTCTGTGTTTGTTTTCTCCTGCTGGCACTGCTGCCTCACTGAACCCCTAGCAACATGGATGTGTCTGTTCATCCATCCTCTCCTCTCCTCTCCTCTCCTCTCCTCTCCTCTCCTCTCCTCTCCTCTCCTCTCCTCTCCTCTCCTCTCCTCTCCTCTCCTCTCCTCTCCTCTCCTCTCCTCTCCTCTCCTCTCCTCTCCTCCTTCACCATCCATCCTATCTTTAGCCCTAATCCCAGCCTCTATCTATCCTTTCCTCCTTGTCTGACAGTCAGAGGGGTTCTGAACTGAATTGGCCTGGAAGGCAAGCAGAAGGCTCCCAAACCAAAGCTAGCAGCAAATCATTTACCCCTCTAGTCCCCCCCTCCAGGCCTCCCCCAAGTGTGTTCTGTTCATTACCAGTATTGAGAATGAAACGTAGCACTTGGCCGTGGTTGACAGGCGAGCTACATCTCTATGAATCCCATTTTCTATGCACTGAAAAGGCTGTGTAGAATAGAGCTGGCATGCTACACCACAGGTACTGTGCAGGATCAGAATGGTCCAAAGACAAAAAGGGGTGCTTATATTTGTCTTGTTTTACACATGTACAAGTGCGTGGTATGAAATGGAAATGTGTTTTTTTTTCTCTCAATTATACACAGAAACCCTGGAGGAATTAGGGTTCAGTGCATTGCTCAAGGGATTCGGATGAGCAAGCTTTCGGTTACTGGTCCAACGCTCTCACTGCTGGGATACCTGCCGCCCACTGTGTCTCATGGTAATGAGCCCGTCTCATGCATCACAACCTATGTGTTCTTCTGTGGGCTATGGCGGTACCATTACTAGTGTGATTCTGGTCAGCTAGTAGACCGCAAATTCAACTAGCTGTAAATTCTACTAGCCTGGGTGACATTCTACTAGCCTGGGTGGCATTCTACTAGCCTGGGTGACATTCTACTAGCCTGGGTGACATTCTACTAGCCTGGGTAACATTATACTAGCCTGGGTGACATTCTACTAGCCTGGGTGACATTCTACTAGCCTGGGTGACATTCTACTAGCCTGGGTGACATTCTACTAGCCTGGGTGACATTCTACTAGCCTGGGTGACATTCTACTAGCCTGGGTAACATTATACTAGCCTGGGTGACATTCTACTAGCCTGGGTGACATTCTACTAGCCTGGGTGACATTCTACTAGCCTGGGTGACATTCTACTAGCCTGGATGGCATTCTACTAGCCTGGGTGACATTCTACTAGCCTGGATGACATTCTACTAGCCTGGGTAACATTATACTAGCCTGGGTGGCATTCTACTAGCCTGGGTGACATTCTACTAGCCTGGGTGACATTCTACTAGCCTGGGTGACATTCTACTAGCCTGGGTGACATTCTACTAGCCTGGGTGACATTCTACTAGCCTGGGTGACATTCTACTAGCCTGGATGGCATTCTACTAGCCTGGGTGACATTCTACTAGCCTGGTTGACATTCTACTAGCCTGGGTGACATTCTACTAGCCTGGGTGACATTCTACTAGCCTGGATGGCATTCTACTAGCCTGGATGGCATTCTACTAGCCTGGGTGACATTCTACTAGCCTGGGTGACATTCTACTAGCCTGGGTGACATTCTACTAGCCTGGGTGACATTCTACTAGCCTGGGTGACATTCTACTAGCCTGGATGGCATTCTACTAGCCTGGGTGACATTCTACTAGCATGGGTGGCATTCTACTAGCCTGGGTGACATTCTACTAGCCTGGGTGACATTCTACTAGCCAAGGGTCCAACATCTGGGCTGTTAGGTGTATGAGAAGACAGGTCAGTCGCCACATTGTGTTTGTCTCACCTTGGGCCCATCAGTTCCAGGAGTTCCAGGCAGACCACGGGGTCCCTGCAGCCCCTGAGGCCCAGCACCTCCTCTCTCTCCTGGGAAACCACGCTCACCCTACAGTTGACAGACAGAGACAGGGATGGATGGTTAATATTATTGCTCAGCATTACTCCATATGAGTTCCTCCATAATTCCATAATGGGAGTTAGCTATATGAACATCATAGGTGTGGAGATGAGAGGTAGAGGAGATTAAAACTCACTCTGGGTCCAGTGATACCAGCAGCTCCACCCTCTCCTGGAACACCCATGTCACCGGGCTTGCCTCCCTCACCAGGTGGGCCAGGAGGTCCGGGCAGACCCTGTACACAGGAAGCAAATCAATGAATCAATCAATGAATTAATCAATCAACTAACCAAGTGGCTGTTGTTATCCCTTGCGAAGTGTAGTTGAGTGTCAATGTGATTGGACACTTGTAGTCTATATGATACTGTATATGATGGGAGCATGTGAACGCAGAGTGACAGATAGACAGACCGACAGGTACACACTGAATGCAGACAGACAGACAAGTACACAATGAATGCATATTGACAGACAGACAGACAGACAGACAGACAGACAGACAGACAGACAGACAGACAGACAGACAGACAGACAGACAGGTACACATTGAATGCAGAGTGACAGACAGACAGACAGGTACACATTGAATGCAGAGTGAAAGACAGACAGACAGACAGACAGACAGACAGACAGACAGACAGACAGACAGACAGACAGACAGACAGACAGACAGACAGACAGACAGGTACACAGTGAATGCAGTGACAGACAGACAGACAGACAGACAGACAGACAGACAGACAGACAGACAGACAGACAGACAGACAGACAGACAGACAGACAGACAGACAGACAGACAGACAGACAGACAGACAGGTACACAGTGAATGCAGAGTGACAGACAGACAGACAGACAGGTACTAACCTGGAAGCCAGAAGGTCCAGGCTGTCCTTGCTCTCCTCTTTCTCCAGCAGGGCCCTGTGGTAAACGAAGGGTTAACACTGAGCATTATATCTGTGGCTGGACTGCTGGGAAAAACTCATTGAGAATTGTGCCTTTAAACTCAATTGACACATCTAACCAAGTCATTGTGAACAAGTTGGTCTTATCTCGTCGGTTCATTCTTGAAATAATCGTACAATCTTACAACCACAATGAAACTTGAATCAGAAAGGTCAGCGAGCTGTGAATTGACAACGATACCCGTTGAACACTGAGAATTATATCCAGCCTGAGCTATGGGGAGGCTGGAGTTATCAGGTTGTTTTAGAGAGCAAA
>NW_028157661.1:0-31447 GCF_964263955.1 Coregonus lavaretus
TGTCTGACTCCGTGTGCCTTTCAGACATGGGTTCAACTACTATTTGAAATAATTTCAAGTACTTTATCTGTGCTGATCTTGCCTGGCTGAATGGACCAATAGAATAGTCTGGGAACTTGAAACTCCACCCACCTGGCACTCCAGGCAGGCTAGAGTGGTTCTTTGTAGCTCGGTTGGTAGAGCTGGTAATGCCAGGGTAGTGGGTTCGATTCCCGGGATCACCCATACGTAAAATGTATGCACTCGTGACTGTAAGTTGCTTTGGATAAAGGCGTCTGCTAAATGGCATATATTAAAGAGCCTTTGGGCCAGGACCATGAGTCACTGCCGAACTGTCCCGGCAGGTAGCTTAGCGGCAGGTAGCTTAGTGGTTAAGAGTGTTGTGCCAGTAACCGAAAGGTCGCTGGTTCTAATCCCCGAGCCGACTAGGTGAAAAAATCTGTTGATGTGCCCTTGAGCAAGGCACTTAACCCTAATTGCTCCTGTAAGTCGCTCTGGATAAGAGCGTCTGCTAAATGACTAAAATATAAATGTCCCCTCTCCCTCCTTCCTCCCCTCTCTCCCCTTCCCCGCTCTTCCTCAGCCCACCTCTTTCCCTCTCCACCTCTCTCCTTCTCCCTCACCTCACCTCTCCTCACTCCCTCACCTCTCCCCTTCTCCCTCTCCTCTCCCCACTCCCTCACCTCTCCCCACTCCCTCACCTCTCTCCTTCTCCCTCACCTCTCTCCTTTTCCCTCACCTCTCCCCTTCATCCCTCCCTCTCCCCACTCCCTCACCTCTCTCCTTCTCCCTCACCTCTCTCCTTGGCTCTCTCTCCTTGTCCCTCGCCTCTCTCCTTGTCCCTCGCCTCTCTCCTGTCCTCCCTCACCTTCCCTTCCTTTTATCTGTGTGTCAGACCCGGTCTTGTCTTCTCTGCGTTCTCCCAGGGAGAGGAGAGAGAGAGAGAGAAAGGAGAAGGTAGGTCTGTAATATAAAACCTAGATCATTTCCCAGGACCCAATAGAAACAGCAGCCCTGTCTCCCACGGCTCCACTGGGGATCGCCTGGGAAGTGAAACATCTACGCCGTATATATTTCTGAAGAGAATGATTTCCCTCCCCCTCTCTACCAAGGCCACCTCCCTTAGTTGCTATAAAGAGGCCAGGCGTTTCTCCAGCGAGGGGGAAACGGCAGAGGAGAGAGAGAGAGGCCCTGTGTTCATATCCTGTTCACTGAGTTATTGTCATCTTTAGCTCACTTTGCTTTGGGCTTCTGGACACTTCAACTCACACGGCTCTCTGCTTTCATTCCCTGCTCAGTTCACGGCTCTCTGCCTTCAGAAGACGTCTCCTTCTGCCTCTTGAGCTTCATCAAGCAAACAAAGGAAAACCCGTCAAGTGAAAGAAAGTCGGGAAGGTAGATACGTTTCCCTTGAAGAGTTCACTGATTGAATGGTATCAAGATGCTTACTGTACCGTGACTGTTCATGTAAGCATAATGTGTATGTAGGCCGCCTCACCTCGATATGCGTCTTCTAGCGATCTATTGACAGGATAGGTGCCCGTCAGTCACAAAGCGAGCGATGACAGGGGGAACACAGCAGAGAGGAAGAGACGAAGTGAGAGGTTTCACCCTGGCCAAAATCTGTCCTCTGTAGCTCAGCTGGTAGAGCACGGCGCTTGTAACGCCAAGGTAGTGGGTTCGATCCCCGGGACCACCCATACACAAAAATGTATGCACGCACGACTGTAAGTCGCTTTGGATAAAAGCGTCTGCTAAATGGCATATTATTATTATTATTATTAAGCCCAATGCATTTATATGGGCTTATTTTGGATCTAAGCTTGTTGCCTGCCTCCCCGCCTTTGGGACAAGGACTCCCACTGTTAGGGCGGAGACATGAACATCTCGTCATTATATACAGAACTCTGGTTGCAGTGGAATGTCTTTCCACAGAGGAGGGGGAGAGAGCATGATGCTGCAGAGGGATGTCTTTACACAGAGGAGGGGGGGAGAGCATGATGCTGCAGAGGGATGTCTTTACACAGAGGAGGGGGGGAGAGCATGATGCTGCAGAGGGATGTCTTTACACAGAGGAGGGGGGGAGAGCATGATGCTGCAGAGGGATGTCTTTCCACAGAGGAGGGGGAGAGAGCATGATGCTGCAGAGGGATGTCTTTACACAGAGGAGGGGGAGAGAGCATGATGCTGCAGAGGGATGTCTTTACACAGAGGAGGGGGAGAGCATGATGCTGCAGAGGGATGTCTTTACACAGAGGAGGGGGAGAGAGCATGATGCTGCAGAGGGATGTCTTTACACGGAGGAGGGGGAGAGAGCATGATGCTGCAGAGGGATGTCTTTACACAGAGGAGGGGGAGAGAGCATGATGCTGCAGAGGGATGTCTTTACACGGAGGAGGGGGGGAGAGCATGATGCTGCAGAGGGATGTCTTTACACGGAGGAGGGGGGGAGAGCATGATGCTGCAGTGGAATGTCTTTACACGGAGGAGGGGGGGGGAGCATGATGCTGCAGTGGGATGTCTTTACACGGAGGAGGGGGGGGAGCATGATGCTGCAGTGGGATGTCTTTACACGGAGGAGGGGGAGAGAGCATGATGCTGCAGATGGATGTCTTTACACAGAGGAGGGGGAGAGAGCATGATGCTGCAGAGGGATGTCTTTACACGGAGGAGGGGGGGAGAGCATGATGCTGCAGAGGGATGTCTTTACACGGAGGAGGGGGGGAGAGCATGATGCTGCAGTGGAATGTCTTTACACGGAGGAGGGGGGGGGGAGCATGATGCTGCAGTGGGATGTCTTTACACGGAGGAGGGGGAGAGAGCATGATGCTGCAGAGGGATGTCTTTACACAGAGGAGGGGGAGAGAGCATGATGCTGCAGAGGGATGTCTTTACACGGAGGAGGGGGGGGGGAGCATGATGCTGCAGTGGGATGTCTTTACACGGAGGAGGCGGAGAGAGCATGATGCTTGTGATTTTACACGTCACCATGTAATGTACACTGAACAAAAAAAATAAACGCAACATGTAAACTCATTCTGATTGGCTGTGCTCCCCAGTGGGTGGGCCTGGCTGCCAAGTGGGTGGGCCTATGCCCTCCAAGGTCCACCCATGGCTGCGCCCCTTGCCCAGTCATGTGAAATCCATAGATTAAGGCCTAATGAATTTATTTCAATTGACTGATTTCCTTTATATGAACTGTAAATAAGTAAAATCTTTGAAATTGTTAAATGTCGTGTTTATACTTTTGTACATGTTGATTTTGTCCATCCACACCAAACGCCATCAGGACACGTACGTTGAAATATCAAAACGAACTCTGAACCAACTATATTCATTTTGGAGTACAGGTCGCAAAGCATTAAACATTCATGGCAATTTAGCTAGCTAGCTAGCTTGCTTGTTGCTAGCTAATTTGTTCTGGGATATAAACATTGGGTTGTTCTTTTACCTGAAATGCACAAGGTCCTCTACTCCGACAATTAATCCACAGATAAAAGGGTAAACCTATGTAGTTTTTAGTAATCTCTCCTCCTTCAGTCTTCTTCTTCTTCTTTGGACTATATATGGCGGTTGGCAACCAACTTTAAGGTGCATTACCACCACCGACTGGACCTCATTTCATCTTTCAATCACCCACGTGGGTATATGCTCCTAAAAACCAACGAGGAGATGGGAGAGGCGGGACTTGCAGTGCGTCAAGCGTAAAAAACAGAACCAAGTTCTATTTCAGCGCCTGGCTACGCACACGCTCGTTCCCACACGCGAGCAGTTTGGATTAAATGATCTAATAACATGTATGTGTACATTTATTTTGCAACCCTCGCGCGCGCATAACGCACGTGGTGTGGTCAGCATGTAAGCGGTAACAATAAAGTGGGAATCCAATAGCTGATTTGTTGATTTCTGACACATTCCATTTTATTTTCTTTATTTCTTTTTGCGAGTTTCACATCGTCGTGGCGCCAAGTCGGCTATTTACTGTGCTTTGATTTGACCAACTGAACAGCAAGTGTTGACTAGTTTATATAAGGTGTCTAACTGACTGTATAAAGTCGATCTCCTATATATATATATCCCTTTATATATATATCACATCGGTATCGCATCGGTACAAGTAAACCAAAGGATTTCCTAGGTTTCCATTCCTAGGGTATTGGTGCTTGTCAAACAGTGATACTGAAGTGGGTGACTCTCATCAGTCAGTGAGTGTAGCCTACCCAATCGCACTGGAGAGAGAGAGAGAGACGTTCATTTGTCTCCCACGTTTAAAATAGGCTGCTGGTAGGCCTAGTCTTTTTGATGATCATCTGCAGATCAATTCTGAAAACATTAGAGTGAAGATGGTGAATCATCACTGTAGGTACAATAGGTAGTGGAGAGCCTCATTCTGGTCCAAATATGATAATTGGGGCCCTCACGGAATCCAGGCATTAAAAAAACGGAATTCAACAATATTCAAAAACATTTATTGACTTCAGTAGGGAATCAACTAAATGTATTGGAAATTAATTAATTAGCCTAAGACATGAACAGAATGCATCAATGATTTGTATTTCCTGCAACTTTCTGAACAGACGAGGAGAATACACCTCTGTCTGTGTGTGCAGTTGACACGTCTACCACTTTGTGTAGCCGTTAGCGATGATGCTAATGAAAACGGTCTTCTGGTCGATGGAAAGGCTTTCCCAAAAACCTTCACAGTTAAATGTTAACTACAAAGTAGCCTATGCTTAGCTGGCAGAATGATATCATGATTATTATTTTTTTAATCAATACCCAGTGGGTGTTTGTGTGCTAAAAAAAAAACACAGCTAAACAGCCTCTTGCTAGGTGCCACTTGAATTAAAGGGCAACTACACCCACAAATCTAATTTTCTCATATTTTCCCCAGACCTCAAGTGGTCTCCTGATGTAGTTTAAGCATCGTTGTAGACTTAGAACATCCAATTGAGTTGTTTTTCTATTAAACACCGCAAGACCTCGGAACTCGGAACTCCTCTTCAAACGAATGAGTCATTCTGACTGCAACATTCTAACAGTGTAATACATTTCATATATGCTGTAGCAAAAATAATCATTTGATTGTGTTTATGGTCTTACGTAAGATAAGAATCCAGGCTCTGTCGTAGCCGGCCGTGACCGGGAGACCCATGGGGCGGCGCACAATTGGCCCAGCGTCGTCCAGGGTAGGGGAGCGAATGGCCGGCAGGGATGTAGCTCAGTTGGTAGAGCATGGCGTTTGCAACGCCAGGGTTGTGGGTTCGATTCCCACGGGGGGCCAGTATGAAAAAAATTATAATAAAATATAAAAAAAAATTATGCACTCACTAACTGTAAGTCGCTCTGGATAAGAGCGTCTGCTAAATGACAAAAATGTAAATGTAATTACTTTTATTTTTTACTTTTTTTTATTAACGCAATAGCATTTTCATTAGTTTATGTTACTGTAGGCTAATATGTAAAAACCTTAAAAAACACAAAAAATGTAAATCTTCAATTTTATTTGGGGAGTTCCTTTTTGTTACAAATATTTTAACAGAAAGCATATGTTGTTGGGACACAGCTTCTTTTTATAACGACAAAACAAAATAATCCCCCAACCACCAAGATGCACGGTCAGCAAGACATGCGGTCAAATGATGAAAGCAGCAGTAGCCTCAACCTCGCTATAAGTGCGAAGTGTGATAAAATAGGGAAAATCAGCAGAAAAATCAATAAATGGAAACGAGTGTCGATAAAGTCGCAGTCACAAAGTCTCAATTGTTTATACATCGGATACCAAATTGGCAAATCTGTTTCCAGACATCGCGTTCTCACTTTTTTTTGTCATCAAAAAACGGAGGGAATTCATGATATCTCTGAAGCCATCCCGTCACGTGGTTTCTCCAAATGAAAGGTGTCCCGTACATGTCTGACCAGAAGCTCTCCGTATACGCGCTCTTTAAACCGACTGCGCCACGGACATACAGGATTGAAACGAACGCTTCCAGCTCGTCAACAGACGGACCCCAGGCAGTGTTTCCTTCATCAACAGACAGACCCCAGGCAGTGTTTCCTTCATCAACAGACAGATCCCAGGCAGTGTTTCCTTCATCAACAGACAGATCCCAGGCAGTGTTTCCTTCATCAACAGACAGATCCCAGGCAGTGTTTCCTTCCAGACAGACCCCAGGCAGTGTTTCCTTCATCAACAGACAGATCCCAGGCAGTGTTTCCTTCATCAACAGACAGACCCCAGGCAGTGTTTCCTTCCAGACAGACCCCAGGCAGTGTTTCCTTCCAGACAGACCCCAGGCAGTGTTTCCTTCCAGACAGACCCCAGGCAGTGTTTCCTTCATCAACAGACAGACCCCAGGCAGTGTTTCCTTCATCAACAGACAGATCCCAGGCAGTGTTTCCTTCATCAACAGACAGATCCCAGGCAGTGTTTCCTTCCAGACAGACCCCAGGCAGTGTTTCCTTCCAGACAGACCCCAGGCAGTGTTTCCTTCATCAACAGACAGATCCCAGGCAGTGTTTCCTTCATCAACAGACAGACCCCAGGCAGTGTTTCCTTCATCAACAGACAGATCCCAGGCAGTGTTTCCTTCATCAACAGACAGACCCCAGGCAGTGTTTCCTTCATCAACAGACAGATCCCAGGCAGTGTTTCCTTCCAGACAGATCCCAGGCAGTGTTTCCTTCATCAACAGACAGATCCCAGGCAGTGTTTCCTTCATCAACAGACAGATCCCAGGCAGTGTTTCCTTCATCAACAGACAGATCCCAGGCAGTGTTTCCTTCATCAACAGACAGACCCCAGGCAGTGTTTCCTTCCAGACAGACCCCAGGCAGTGTTTCCTTCATCAACAGACAGACCCCAGGCAGTGTTTCCTTCATCAACAGACAGACCCCAGGCAGTGTTTCCTTCATCAACAGACAGATCCCAGGCAGTGTTTCCTTCCAGACAGACCCCAGGCAGTGTTTCCTTCCAGACAGACCCCAGGCAGTGTTTCCTTCCAGACAGACCCCAGGCAGTGTTTCCTTCATCAACAGACAGATCCCAGGCAGTGTTTCCTTCATCAACAGACAGATCCCAGGCAGTGTTTCCTTCATCAACAGACAGACCCCAGGCAGTGTTTCCTTCCAGACAGACCCCAGGCAGTGTTTCCTTCCAGACAGATCCCAGGCAGTGTTTCCTTCATCAACAGACAGATCCCAGGCAGTGTTTCCTTCCAGACAGACCCCAGGCAGTGTTTCCTTCATCAACAGACAGACCCCAGGCAGTGTTTCCTTCATCAACAGACAGACCCCAGGCAGTGTTTCCTTCATCAACAGACAGATCCCAGGCAGTGTTTCCTTCATCAACAGACAGACCCCAGGCAGTGTTTCCTTCATCAACAGACAGACCCCAGGCAGTGTTTCCTTCCAGACAGACCCCAGGCAGTGTTTCCTTCCAGACAGACCCCAGGCAGTGTTTCCTTCATCAACAGACAGACCCCAGGCAGTGTTTCCTTCATCAACAGACAGACCCCAGGCAGTGTTTCCTTCATCAACAGACAGATCCCAGGCAGTGTTTCCTTCCAGACAGACCCCAGGCAGTGTTTCCTTCCAGACAGACCCCAGGCAGTGTTTCCTTCATCAACAGACAGACCCCAGGCAGTGTTTCCTTCCAGACAGACCCCAGGCAGTGTTTCCTTCCAGACAGACCCCAGGCAGTGTTTCCTTCATCAACAGACAGACCCCAGGCAGTGTTTCCTTCCAGACAGACCCCAGGCAGTGTTTCCTTCATCAACAGACAGATCCCAGGCAGTGTTTCCTTCATCAACAGACAGACCCCAGGCAGTGTTTCCTTCATCAACAGACAGACCCCAGGCAGTGTTTCCTTCATCAACAGACAGACCCCAGGCAGTGTTTCCTTCATCAACAGACAGACCCCAGGCAGTGTTTCCTTCCAGACAGATCCCAGGCAGTGTTTCCTTCATCAACAGACAGATCCCAGGCAGTGTTTCCTTCATCAACAGACAGATCCCAGGCAGTGTTTCCTTCATCAACAGACAGACCCCAGGCAGTGTTTCCTTCCAGACAGACCCCAGGCAGTGTTTCCTTCATCAACAGACAGACCCCAGGCAGTGTTTCCTTCATCAACAGACAGATCCCAGGCAGTGTTTCCTTCATCAACAGACAGATCCCAGGCAGTGTTTCCTTCATCAACAGACAGACCCCAGGCAGTGTTTCCTTCATCAACAGACAGACCCCAGGCAGTGTTTCCTTCCAGACAGACCCCAGGCAGTGTTTCCTTCATCAACAGACAGACCCCAGGCAGTGTTTCCTTCATCAACAGACAGACCCCAGGCAGTGTTTCCTTCCAGACAGACCCCAGGCAGTGTTTCCTTCCAGACAGACCCCAGGCAGTGTTTCCTTCCAGACAGACCCCAGGCAGTGTTTCCTTCATCAACAGACAGACCCCAGGCAGTGTTTCCTTCCAGACAGACCCCAGGCAGTGTTTCCTTCCAGACAGACCCCAGGCAGTGTTTCCTTCATCAACAGACAGATCCCAGGCAGTGTTTCCTTCCAGACAGACCCCAGGCAGTGTTTCCTTCCAGACAGACCCCAGGCAGTGTTTCCTTCATCAACAGACAGATCCCAGGCAGTGTTTCCTTCATCAACAGACAGACCCCAGGCAGTGTTTCCTTCATCAACAGACAGACCCCAGGCAGTGTTTCCTTCCAGACAGACCCCAGGCAGTGTTTCCTTCATCAACAGACAGATCCCAGGCAGTGTTTCCTTCATCAACAGACAGATCCCAGGCAGTGTTTCCTTCATCAACAGACAGATCCCAGGCAGTGTTTCCTTCCAGACAGACCCCAGGCAGTGTTTCCTTCCAGACAGACCCCAGGCAGTGTTTCCTTCATCAACAGACAGACCCCAGGCAGTGTTTCCTTCATCAACAGACAGATCCCAGGCAGTGTTTCCTTCATCAACAGACAGACCCCAGGCAGTGTTTCCTTCCAGACAGACCCCAGGCAGTGTTTCCTTCATCAACAGACAGATCCCAGGCAGTGTTTCCTTCATCAACAGACAGATCCCAGGCAGTGTTTCCTTCATCAACAGACAGACCCCAGGCAGTGTTTCCTTCATCAACAGACAGATCCCAGGCAGTGTTTCCTTCATCAACAGACAGATCCCAGGCAGTGTTTCCTTCCAGACAGACCCCAGGCAGTGTTTCCTTCCAGACAGACCCCAGGCAGTGTTTCCTTCCAGACAGACCCCAGGCAGTGTTTCCTTCCAGACAGACCCCAGGCAGTGTTTCCTTCATCAACAGACAGACCCCAGGCAGTGTTTCCTTCATCAACAGACAGATCCCAGGCAGTGTTTCCTTCATCAACAGACAGATCCCAGGCAGTGTTTCCTTCATCAACAGACAGACCCCAGGCAGTGTTTCCTTCCAGACAGATCCCAGGCAGTGTTTCCTTCATCAACAGACAGATCCCAGGCAGTGTTTCCTTCATCAACAGACAGATCCCAGGCAGTGTTTCCTTCATCAACAGACAGACCCCAGGCAGTGTTTCCTTCATCAACAGACAGACCCCAGGCAGTGTTTCCTTCCAGACAGACCCCAGGCAGTGTTTCCTTCATCAACAGACAGATCCCAGGCAGTGTTTCCTTCATCAACAGACAGACCCCAGGCAGTGTTTCCTTCCAGACAGATCCCAGGCAGTGTTTCCTTCCAGACAGATCCCAGGCAGTGTTTCCTTCATCAACAGACAGACCCCAGGCAGTGTTTCCTTCATCAACAGACAGACCCCAGGCAGTGTTTCCTTCATCAACAGACAGACCCCAGGCAGTGTTTCCTTCCAGACAGACCCCAGGCAGTGTTTCCTTCCAGACAGATCCCAGGCAGTGTTTCCTTCCAGACAGACCCCAGGCAGTGTTTCCTTCATCAACAGACAGACCCCAGGCAGTGTTTCCTTCATCAACAGACAGATCCCAGGCAGTGTTTCCTTCATCAACAGACAGATCCCAGGCAGTGTTTCCTTCATCAACAGACAGATCCCAGGCAGTGTTTCCTTCATCAACAGACAGATCCCAGGCAGTGTTTCCTTCATCAACAGACAGACCCCAGGCAGTGTTTCCTTCATCAACAGACAGATCCCAGGCAGTGTTTCCTTCATCAACAGACAGATCCCAGGCAGTGTTTCCTTCCAGACAGATCCCAGGCAGTGTTTCCTTCCAGACAGATCCCAGGCAGTGTTTCCTTCCAGACAGACCCCAGGCAGTGTTTCCTTCATCAACAGACAGACCCCAGGCAGTGTTTCCTTCCAGACAGATCCCAGGCAGTGTTTCCTTCATCAACAGACAGACCCCAGGCAGTGTTTCCTTCATCAACAGACAGACCCCAGGCAGTGTTTCCTTCATCAACAGACAGACCCCAGGCAGTGTTTCCTTCATCAACAGACAGATCCCAGGCAGTGTTTCCTTCATCAACAGACAGACCCCAGGCAGTGTTTCCTTCATCAACAGACAGATCCCAGGCAGTGTTTCCTTCATCAACAGACAGATCCCAGGCAGTGTTTCCTTCATCAACAGACAGATCCCAGGCAGTGTTTCCTTCATCAACAGACAGACCCCAGGCAGTGTTTCCTTCATCAACAGACAGACCCCAGGCAGTGTTTCCTTCATCAACAGACAGACCCCAGGCAGTGTTTCCTTCCAGCTCGTCAACAGACAGATCCCAGGCAGTGTTTCCTTCATCAACAGACAGATCCCAGGCAGTGTTTCCTTCCAGACAGACCCCAGGCAGTGTTTCCTTCCAGACAGACCCCAGGCAGTGTTTCCTTCCAGACAGACCCCAGGCAGTGTTTCCTTCCAGACAGACCCCAGGCAGTGTTTCCTTCCAGACAGATCCCAGGCAGTGTTTCCTTCATCAACAGACAGACCCCAGGCAGTGTTTCCTTCCAGACAGACCCCAGGCAGTGTTTCCTTCATCAACAGACAGACCCCAGGCAGTGTTTCCTTCATCAACAGACAGACCCCAGGCAGTGTTTCCTTCATCAACAGACAGACCCCAGGCAGTGTTTCCTTCATCAACAGACAGACCCCAGGCAGTGTTTCCTTCATCAACAGACAGATCCCAGGCAGTGTTTCCTTCCAGACAGACCCCAGGCAGTGTTTCCTTCATCAACAGACAGATCCCAGGCAGTGTTTCCTTCCAGACAGATCCCAGGCAGTGTTTCCTTCATCAACAGACAGATCCCAGGCAGTGTTTCCTTCCAGACAGACCCCAGGCAGTGTTTCCTTCATCAACAGACAGACCCCAGGCAGTGTTTCCTTCATCAACAGACAGATCCCAGGCAGTGTTTCCTTCATCAACAGACAGATCCCAGGCAGTGTTTCCTTCATCAACAGACAGACCCCAGGCAGTGTTTCCTTCATCAACAGACAGACCCCAGGCAGTGTTTCCTTCATCAACAGACAGACCCCAGGCAGTGTTTCCTTCCAGACAGACCCCAGGCAGTGTTTCCTTCATCAACAGACAGACCCCAGGCAGTGTTTCCTTCATCAACAGACAGACCCCAGGCAGTGTTTCCTTCATCAACAGACAGATCCCAGGCAGTGTTTCCTTCCAGACAGACCCCAGGCAGTGTTTCCTTCATCAACAGACAGACCCCAGGCAGTGTTTCCTTCCAGACAGACCCCAGGCAGTGTTTCCTTCCAGACAGACCCCAGGCAGTGTTTCCTTCCAGACAGACCCCAGGCAGTGTTTCCTTCCAGACAGATCCCAGGCAGTGTTTCCTTCATCAACAGACAGACCCCAGGCAGTGTTTCCTTCATCAACAGACAGACCCCAGGCAGTGTTTCCTTCCAGACAGACCCCAGGCAGTGTTTCCTTCCAGCTCGTCAACAGACAGACCCCAGGCAGTGTTTCCTTCCAGACAGACCCCAGGCAGTGTTTCCTTCATCAACAGACAGACCCCAGGCAGTGTTTCCTTCCAGACAGACCCCAGGCAGTGTTTCCTTCCAGACAGACCCCAGGCAGTGTTTCCTTCCAGACAGACCCCAGGCAGTGTTTCCTTCCAGACAGACCCCAGGCAGTGTTTCCTTCATCAACAGACAGACCCCAGGCAGTGTTTCCTTCATCAACAGACAGATCCCAGGCAGTGTTTCCTTCCAGACAGACCCCAGGCAGTGTTTCCTTCATCAACAGACAGATCCCAGGCAGTGTTTCCTTCATCAACAGACAGACCCCAGGCAGTGTTTCCTTCCAGACAGACCCCAGGCAGTGTTTCCTTCATCAACAGACAGATCCCAGGCAGTGTTTCCTTCATCAACAGACAGACCCCAGGCAGTGTTTCCTTCATCAACAGACAGACCCCAGGCAGTGTTTCCTTCATCAACAGACAGATC
The DNA here is from genome assembly GCF_964263955.1 of Coregonus lavaretus. Lineage (NCBI taxonomy): Eukaryota > Metazoa > Chordata > Actinopteri > Salmoniformes > Salmonidae > Coregonus > Coregonus lavaretus. The sequence goes on from NW_028157661.1 coordinate 12,391, forward strand.
CCAGGCAGTGTTTCCTTCCAGACAGACCCCAGGCAGTGTTTCCTTCATCAACAGACAGACCCCAGGCAGTGTTTCCTTCCAGACAGACCCCAGGCAGTGTTTCCTTCATCAACAGACAGATCCCAGGCAGTGTTTCCTTCCAGACAGACCCCAGGCAGTGTTTCCTTCATCAACAGACAGACCCCAGGCAGTGTTTCCTTCATCAACAGACAGACCCCAGGCAGTGTTTCCTTCATCAACAGACAGACCCCAGGCAGTGTTTCCTTCATCAACAGACAGACCCCAGGCAGTGTTTCCTTCCAGACAGACCCCAGGCAGTGTTTCCTTCATCAACAGACAGATCCCAGGCAGTGTTTCCTTCCAGACAGACCCCAGGCAGTGTTTCCTTCATCAACAGACAGACCCCAGGCAGTGTTTCCTTCATCAACAGACAGATCCCAGGCAGTGTTTCCTTCCAGACAGATCCCAGGCAGTGTTTCCTTCATCAACAGACAGACCCCAGGCAGTGTTTCCTTCATCAACAGACAGACCCCAGGCAGTGTTTCCTTCCAGACAGACCCCAGGCAGTGTTTCCTTCATCAACAGACAGACCCCAGGCAGTGTTTCCTTCCAGACAGACCCCAGGCAGTGTTTCCTTCATCAACAGACAGACCCCAGGCAGTGTTTCCTTCATCAACAGACAGACCCCAGGCAGTGTTTCCTTCCAGCTCGTCAACAGACAGACCCCAGGCAGTGTTTCCTTCATCAACAGACAGACCCCAGGCAGTGTTTCCTTCATCAACAGACAGACCCCAGGCAGTGTTTCCTTCATCAACAGACAGATCCCAGGCAGTGTTTCCTTCATCAACAGACAGACCCCAGGCAGTGTTTCCTTCATCAACAGACAGATCCCAGGCAGTGTTTCCTTCCAGACAGATCCCAGGCAGTGTTTCCTTCCAGCTCATCAACAGACAGATCCCAGGCAGTGTTTCCTTCATCAACAGACAGATCCCAGGCAGTGTTTCCTTCCAGACAGACCCCAGGCAGTGTTTCCTTCATCAACAGACAGACCCCAGGCAGTGTTTCCTTCATCAACAGACAGACCCCAGGCAGTGTTTCCTTCATCAACAGACAGATCCCAGGCAGTGTTTCCTTCATCAACAGACAGACCCCAGGCAGTGTTTCCTTCCAGCTCATCAACAGACAGACCCCAGGCAGTGTTTCCTTCATCAACAGACAGATCCCAGGCAGTGTTTCCTTCCAGACAGATCCCAGGCAGTGTTTCCTTCATCAACAGACAGACCCCAGGCAGTGTTTCCTTCATCAACAGACAGACCCCAGGCAGTGTTTCCTTCCAGACAGACCCCAGGCAGTGTTTCCTTCATCAACAGACAGATCCCAGGCAGTGTTTCCTTCATCAACAGACAGACCCCAGGCAGTGTTTCCTTCCAGACAGACCCCAGGCAGTGTTTCCTTCCAGACAGACCCCAGGCAGTGTTTCCTTCATCAACAGACAGACCCCAGGCAGTGTTTCCTTCATCAACAGACAGACCCCAGGCAGTGTTTCCTTCATCAACAGACAGATCCCAGGCAGTGTTTCCTTCATCAACAGACAGACCCCAGGCAGTGTTTCCTTCCAGACAGACCCCAGGCAGTGTTTCCTTCCAGACAGATCCCAGGCAGTGTTTCCTTCATCAACAGACAGACCCCAGGCAGTGTTTCCTTCCAGACAGACCCCAGGCAGTGTTTCCTTCATCAACAGACAGACCCCAGGCAGTGTTTCCTTCCAGACAGACCCCAGGCAGTGTTTCCTTCCAGACAGACCCCAGGCAGTGTTTCCTTCATCAACAGACAGATCCCAGGCAGTGTTTCCTTCATCAACAGACAGACCCCAGGCAGTGTTTCCTTCATCAACAGACAGACCCCAGGCAGTGTTTCCTTCCAGACAGACCCCAGGCAGTGTTTCCTTCATCAACAGACAGACCCCAGGCAGTGTTTCCTTCATCAACAGACAGACCCCAGGCAGTGTTTCCTTCATCAACAGACAGATCCCAGGCAGTGTTTCCTTCATCAACAGACAGACCCCAGGCAGTGTTTCCTTCATCAACAGACAGACCCCAGGCAGTGTTTCCTTCATCAACAGACAGATCCCAGGCAGTGTTTCCTTCATCAACAGACAGACCCCAGGCAGTGTTTCCTTCCAGACAGACCCCAGGCAGTGTTTCCTTCATCAACAGACAGACCCCAGGCAGTGTTTCCTTCATCAACAGACAGACCCCAGGCAGTGTTTCCTTCATCAACAGACAGACCCCAGGCAGTGTTTCCTTCATCAACAGACAGACCCCAGGCAGTGTTTCCTTCATCAACAGACAGACCCCAGGCAGTGTTTCCTTCATCAACAGACAGACCCCAGGCAGTGTTTCCTTCATCAACAGACAGACCCCAGGCAGTGTTTCCTTCATCAACAGACAGACCCCAGGCAGTGTTTCCTTCATCAACAGACAGATCCCAGGCAGTGTTTCCTTCATCAACAGACAGATCCCAGGCAGTGTTTCCTTGCTCCCTGTACCCCAGGCAGTGTTTCCTTGCTCCCTGTACCCCAGGCAGTGTTTCCTTGCTCCCTGTACCCCAGGCAGTGTTTCCTTGCTCCCTGTACCCCAGGCAGTGTTTCCTTGCTCCCTGTACCCCAGGCAGTGTTTCCTTGCTCCCTGTACCCCAGGCAGTGTTTCCTTGCTCCCTGTACCCCAGGCAGTGTTTCCTTGCTCCCTGTACCCCAGGCAGTGTTTCCTTGCTCCCTGTACCCCAGGCAGTGTTTCCTTGCTCCCTGTACCCCAGGCAGTGTTTCCTTGCTCCCTGTACCCCAGGCAGTGTTTCCTTGCTCCCTGTGCTCCTCAGCCCCAGTCCAGTCCCTGATGTGCTGTGGCGTCTCCATGTCACATAAACAACTAAAGCTGGTGAGTGTGTTGCTGCTGATGTTGTTGTTGTTGTTTTTTTTTTGCTTGAGATTTAAGGCCTGCTCGCTGATAATCGACCTGTAGCATTATCACAGGCTTGTTCTATCCAGACGGTGCCGTCCCTTCCTGTCTCACCGTTCGATTTAGTGGGGGCTGCTCGTTCTAGCTTTTTTTGCGCTTAGGCCTCTGAGGTGTAGGTTCACAGGCCGAGGCTCGGGTTCAGAGGAATAATCGTCAGAGATGTCATGATTCATTTCTTCCCCACCATCTGAGTCTTTTACATTCAGATCTTGTAGCGGCGCTAACTCAGCGTTTATAGGGGTACATACCGTTTTAGAGATTATAATTAAAATATACCAATACAATAGAATGGCCTGCCCTGTTCTTCATTCACAATGGGTGATTTACGTAATTATGCGTTGTTCGCTTCCCCGTCGCTCATCGGCTCACCCATCTTCCCCCTTTCTCCCCCTTTCTAACCATCATGCTTTACTTCTATTTATTTATTTATTTTGTTGTATGTGTGTAATTAGTTTCGGTTTAGGTCCAGTTTCGAGGCAATTATCGGAGTGATTATCAACTGGGCGCGGCACCTTCCACTGTCGGGAGAAGGAGCGGAGCAGGAACTACTGTTGGGAGGGGGGCAACTGGCGAAAACCATTTTAAAAAATGACATGCCCTCCTTATAACCCCAGTTCTGTTTATGATATTAAGACGCGAACAACGGCCGTGTGTCCTATAGACGTATTTAGGGAACGCTGGGGGCGAAGGGGGCATGACTTTAAAGAAGTAATAAACATCTCTAAATTCATGAGCAGTCAAAAGTGTTAAACCTGAAACCTGAAAGAACGGTTGAAACCTGGTAAAACAAAACCTTCAATGTCTTTTTCAATATAATGTGGGCTATTTACTTCATTTTTCTGTTTGAATAAAATACATCATTTGAAGAACAACCATTGTGGCAATTTATATCTTGCAGTAAAACTGTAAATAAGACTTTAATCTCAAGAGAAGACGGGTTAAAACTGTTAAAAGGTTTCATGTTGATTTACTTAGAAAATAATCCTGATCATACAGGCCTAGACGATATCCAAAACATTTTAACAACACACTGAATTCATACGTTTTCAGTCATTTCATTTATACAGTCATATCTTTCTACACAGTACCACAACACAGTTTTCCAATCTGGGAGGTAAACTTGTATTCAATAATTTCTCTGTGTATGTAAGCTGTAATCAAGGCATTAGAATGTACCAGAGGCCACCAACAACATTCGAACCGCCCGGTGGCGCCTGAATGACTAGTTTTTCTATTTGTCTGGCTACTTTGTACTTGTGGAAAACACTGATACAAGGCAGTGCCTGGTGGCTTCATGTTAATCCACTGGCTTGTCTGAAGGACTCTATCATCAGCATGTCATCCTTTAAACACATTACATCATCGCTCGAAGGCCTAATAATATCCTGTCCCGCTCTCTCTCTCCTCCTCCCTCCCTCCACGTACCCTGCCAGGCCCTGTCCCCCTCTCTCTCTTCTCCTCCCTCCCTCCACGTACCCTGCCAGGCCCTGTCCCTCTCTCTCTCTTCTCCTCCCTCCACGTACCCTGCCAGGCCCTGTCCCCCTCTCTCTCTCTTCTCCTCCCTCCACGTACCCTGCCAGGCCCTGTCCCCCTCTCTCTCTCTCCTCCCTCCCTCCACGTACCCTGCCAGGCCTTGTCCCTCTCTCTCCCTTTCCTTCTTCTTCACCAGTGAATGGATAGATGAGATGACTGGCCCCTTCATCCCTCCCTCATTCCTTCCCTCACGCACCCCAGATAGGCCCCATCTCATCTTCCTCTCTTCCGCTTCTTCTCCTTCTCCTTCACCAGCGAACAGACAGATGTTTATTCATGCAGGGTTAACACTGTCTCACAGCATTCGCCTGGCCCTGTCCCATCTCCCTCTTCTCTCCTCCCGCCCTCCCTTCTCCTTCACCAGCGAACAGACAGATGTTTATTCATGCAGGGTTAACACTGTCTCTCAGCATTCGCCTGGCCCTGTCCCCTCTTCACCTCCTCCCCCTCCCTCTATTCCCTTTATTTATTCTCCTTCACATGCAAACGGACAGATCAGTTTATTCATGCAGGGTTAACACTTTCTGTCTCTCAGCATCGTTCTTGGCGCGTCGCGTCGACTGTCTCCTCTCTTCTCTGTGTTCATCAGCTGCAGCATGACCAAGCACTCAGCATAGTATAATGCTGTTGTCAGCTTGCTGTGCTTCACTTTGCGTTTGTATAGAGCGGCCCGCTGCTCATGGAGGACTGCAGCCCGCTGCTCATGGAAGACTGCAGGACGCTGAGGGACAAAGGAACAAAGGAGATGTATTGTATTGAGCCTCTGGAAGTGTAGTCGTCGTGTAGAAGAGATGCCTTATAGCAGGGTTCCCCAATAGGTGGTGATTTTATTTTTAAATCATTTTCATTGTTGGACATACGACTGTACAGTCACCAGGAGATCAGCTGTTCCCACGCATAAATAGATGCATTCGGAAAGTATTCAGACCCCTTGACTTTTTCCACATTTTGTTACGTTACAGCCTTATTCTGAAATGAATGAATCGTTTTTCCCCCTCATCAATCTACACACAATACCCCACAACGACAAAACAAAAATAGGTTCTTAGAAATTCTTGAGAATGTAAAAAAAATAACAATAAAAAATGGAAATATGACATTTCCATAAGTATTCAGACCCTTTAACTCAGTACATTGTTGAACCACCTTTGGCAGCGATTACAGCCTCGAGACTTCTTGGGTATGACGCTACAAGCTTGGCACACCTGTATTTGGGGAGTTTCTCCCATTCTTCTCTGCAGATCCTCTCAAGCTCTGTCAGGTTGGATGGGGAGCGTTGCTGCACAGCTATTTTCAGGTCTCTCCAGAGATGTTCGATCAGGATCAAGTCCGGGCTCTGGCTGGGCCACTCAAGGACATTCAGAGACTTGTCCCGAAGTCACTCCTGCGTTGTCTTGGCTGTGTGCTCTGGAGCAGGTTTTCATCAAGGATCTCTCTGTGTACTTTGCTCCGTTCATCTTTCCCTCGATCCTGACTAGTCTCCCAGTCCCTGCCACTGAAAAACATCCCCACAGCATGATGCTGCCACCACCATGCTTCACCGTAGGGAATGTGCCAGGTTTCCTCCAGACGTGACGCTTGGCATTCAGGCCAAAGAGTTCAATCTTGGTTTCATCAGACCAGAGAATCTTGTTTCTCATGGTCTGAGAGTCCTTTAGGTGCCTTTTGGCAAACTCCAAGCGGGCTGTCATGTGCTTTTTTACTGAGGAGTGGCTTCCGTCTGGCCACTCTACCATAAAGGCCTGATTGGTGGAGTACTGCAGAGATGGTTGTCCTTCTGGAAGGTTCTCCCATCTCCACAGAGGAACTCTGGAGCTCTGTCAGAGTGACCATCGGGTTCTTGGTCACCTCCCTGACCAAGGCCCTTCTCCCCAGATTTCTCAGTTTGGCCGGGCGGCCAGCTCTAGGAAGAGTCTTGGTGTTTCCAAACTTCTTCCATTTAAGAATGATTGAGGCCACTGTGTTCTTGAACTTTCAATGCTGCAGAAAGTTTTTGGTACCCTTCCTCAGATCTGTGCCTCGACACAATCCTGTCTCGGAGCTCTACGGACAGTTCCTTCGACCTCATGGCTTGGTTCTTGCTCTGACATGCACTGTCAACTGTGGGACCTCATATAGACAGGTGTGTGCATTTCCAAATCATGTCCAATCAATTGAATTTACCACATGTGGACTCCAATCAGGTTGTAGAAACATCTCAAGGATGATCAATGGAAACAAGATGCACCTGAGCTCAATTTTGAGTCTCAAAGCAAAAGGGTCTGAATACTAATGTAAATAAGCTATTTCAGTTTTTTTATTTTGTATACGTTTGCAAGAATTAATAAAAACCAGTTTTCGCTTTGTCATAATGACAATCCCTCAGAACCAATGATGTTGCCACACAGTGTTGCCAACTCATTTTCAGGGATAGTGACTAGTGGCAGGTCAATCTGTTGCTAAAAGTTGCTAAATGACGTTGTGATGTCGTTGCGTGATTACGTCATAACGTAAAACCGCGTCATTACGTAGAATACACAATAACGTTACTCAAATTGACTGGCCATCTCGGCGACAAATATGATTTGACATTTGTTAGTTTAGATTTATTCGTTTATTATCACATATTTTTATTTGTAAAAGTAATATAAACACAACACATTTTATATGATCAGATATTTTTATTTTTAAACACAACACATTGAATTATTGAACAATTACACATTACACATTATTGAAGAATTACATTTGATTTATTTTCTTATTAACTAGTAAACCTACACATTCTGAACAATTATAGTTTCAAGCAGTGTATTGGTAGTTAGTTAACATGCTACCTGACTGATCAACAATTATAGGTACAAGCTAATAACAAGGTATATATGCTATCTTATTGAACAAGCAACTTAACTCAAATAATGATGTGTGCGCTAGGCATCTCTCTCCAGCTCTCTCCAGGTTGTTGTGCTGCTTGGCTGGCCTGCTGCTGCCTGTGCACGAGCTGAGCGCCTGCTGCTGACGTCACTCACAATGCACTTTTGCAGCCAGCCATGTGTGTTGTGACTGAGTGTGTGACAGAGAAAATCGTTTTAGTGTCATTTAGAGGTAAAATGTGTGCATTTTAGTGTTTGAGTCACTTTTCAGAAGTTGCTAAAAGTTCCAAATAAATTGTTAAAAGTAGCTAAATTTGTTGCTAGGTGCTGTTTGAACAGCGCCGGAAGAAGATGGCTGCCGTTTTACAGCCCTCTAACCAATTGTACTATTATGTGTGTTTTTCCGCGTTATTTGTAATTTATTTTGTACATAATGTTTCTGCCATCGTCTCTTATAACCAAAGAGAGCTTCTGGATATCAGGACAGCGATTACTCACCTCGAATTGGACGAATACTTTTTCTTCAACGAGGCGTTCGCGAAGGATATCATACAGACACCCGACAAGGCCCAGATCCCCGTCATTCGCGTGAGGAAGAGACGGAGATATCGTGGACGCAGATCCGGGTGCCTTGTAAGGATCCGACGGCGAACGAGTAAACTGCCTCTCCCATCAATCCTATTAGCCAACGTTCAATCTTTTGAGAATAAAATTGACGATTTAAGATTACGGTTATCCTACCAACGGGACATTAAAAACTGTAATATCTTATGTTTCACGGAGTCGTGGCTGAACGACAACAATGACAACATTCAGCTAGCGGGCTATACGCTACATCGACAGGACAGAACTGCAGACTCTGGTAAGACAAGGGGTGGCGGTCTGTGTATATTTGTAAACAACAGCTGGTGCACAAAATCAAATACTAAGGAAGTCTCAAGGTTTTGCTCGCCTGAGGTAGAGTATCTTATGATAAGCTGTAGACCACACTATTTACCAAGAGAGTTTTCATCTATATTTTTCATAGCTGTCTATTTACCACCACAAACCAATGCTGGCATTAAGATTGCACTGAATGAGTTGTACAAGGCCATTAATCAACAGGAAAACGCTCATCCAGATGCAGCGCTCCTAGTAGCCGGGGACTTTAATGCAGGGAAACTTAAATCCGTTCTACCTCATTTCTACCAGCATGTTAAATGTGCAACCAGAGGGGAAAAAACTCTAGACCACCTTTACTCCACACACAGAGACGCATACAAAGCTCTCCCTCGCCCTCCATTTGGCAAATCTGACCATAACTCTATCCTCCTGATTCCTGCTTATAAGCAAAAACTGAAGCAGGAAGCACCAGTGATTCGGCTAATAAAAAAGTGGTCAGATGACGCAGATGCTAAGCTACAGGACTGTTTTTCTAGCACAGACTGGAACATGTTCCGGGATTCTTCAGACAGCATTGAGGAGTACACCACATCAGTCACTGGCTTCATCAATAAGTGCATCGATGATGTCGTCCCCACAGTTACCGTACGTACATACCCCAACCAGAAGCCATGGATTACAGGAAACATCCGCACTGAGCTAAAGGGTAGAGCTGCCGCTTTCAAGGAACGGGACTCTAACCCGGACGCTTATAAGAAATCCCGCTATGACCTCCGACGAACCATCAAACAGGCAAAGAGTCAATACAGGTCTAAGATTGAATCATACTACACTGGCTCTGACGCTCGTCGGATGTGGCAGGGCTTGAAAACTATTACAGACTACAAAGGGAAGCACAGCCGCGAGCTGCCCAGTGACACAAGCCTACCAGACGAGCTAAACCACTTCTATGCTCGCTTCGAGGCAAGCAACACTGAAGCATGCATGAGAGCACCAGCTGTTCCGGACGACTATGTGATCACGCTCTCCGTAGCCGATGTGAGTAAGACTTTTAAGCAGGTCAACATTCACAAGGCCGCAGGGCCAGACGGATTACCAGGACGTGTACTCCGAGCATGTGCTGACCAACTGGCAAGTGTCTTCACTGACATTTTCAACATGTCCCTGACTGAGTCTGTAATACCAACATGTTTCAAGCAGACCACCATAGTCCCCGTGCCCAAGAACTCTAAGATAACCTGCCTAAATGACTACCGACCCGTAGCACTGACGTCTGTAGCCATGAAGTGCTTTGAAAGACTGGTCATGGCTCACATCAACAGCATAATCCCAGAAACCCTAGACCCACTCCAATTTGCATACCGCCCCAACAGATCCACAGATGATGCAATCTCTATCGCACTCCACACTGCCCTTTCCCACCTGGACAAGAGGAACACCTACGTGAGAATGCTATTCATTGACTACAGCTCAGCATTCAACACCATAGTGCCCTCTAAGCTCATCACTAAGCTAAGGATCCTGGGACTAAACACCTCCCTCTGCAACTGGATCCTGGACTTCCTGACGGGCCGCCCCCAGGTGGTAAGGGTAGGTAACAACACATCTGCCACACTGATCCTCAACACGGGGGCCCCTCAGGGGTGCGTGCTCAGTCCCCTCCTGTACTCTCTGTTCACCCATGACTGCATGGCCAGGCACGACTCCAACACCATCATTAAGTTTGCCGACGACACAACAGTGGTAGGCCTGATCACCGACAACGATGAGACAGCCTATAGGGAGGAGGTCAGAGATCTGGCCGTGTGGTTCCAGGACAACAACCTCTCCCTCAATGTGACCAAGACAAAGGAGATGATTGTGGACTACAGGAAAAAAAGAGGACTGAGCACGCCCCCATTCTCATCGACGGGGCTGTAGTGGAACAGGTTGAGAGCTTCAAGTTCCTTGGTGTCCACATCACCAACGAACTATCATGGTCCAAACACACCAAGACAGTCGTGAAGAGGGCACGACAAAGCCTATTCCCCCTCAGGAGACTAAAAAGATTTGGCATGGGTCCTCAGATCCTCAAAAAATTCTACAGCTGCACCATCGAGAGCATCCTGACTGGTTGCATCACCGCCTGGTATGGCAACTGCTTGGCCTCTGACCGCAAGGCACTACAGAGGGTAGTGCGTACGGCCCAGTACATCACTGGGGCAAAGCTCCCTGCCATCCAAGACCTCTATACCAGGCGGTGTCAGAGGAAGGCCCTCAAAATTGTCAAAGACTCCAGCCACCCTAGTCATAGACTGTTCTCTCTGCTACCGCACGGCAAGCGGTACCGGAGTGCCAAGTCTAGGTCCAAAAGACTTCTCAACAGCTTCTACCCCCAAGCCATAAGACTCCTGAACAGCTAATCATGGCTACCCGGACTATTTGCACTGCCCCCCCACCCCATCCTTTTTACGCTGCTGCTACTCTGTTAAGTATTTATGCATAGTCACTTTAACTCTACCCACATGTACATATTACCTCAACTACCTCAACTAGCCGGTGCCCCCGCACATTGACTATGCAACGGTACCCCCCTGTATATATAGCCTCCCTACTGTCACTTTATTTTACTGTATATATAGCCTCCCTACTGTCACTTTATTTCACTTCTGCTCTTTTTTTCTCAACACTTTTTTGTTGTTGTTTTATTCTTACTTTTTTGTTTAAAATAAATGCACTGTTGGTTAAGGGCTGTAAGTAAGCATTTCACTGTAATGTCTGCACCTGTTGTATTCGGCGCATGTGACCAATAAAATTTGATTTGATTTGATTTGATTTTGTTTGGAAAAATAAGTTGCCATGGTAGTCTGAAAAGTTGCTAAATCTAGCAACAAAATTGCTAATTTGGCATCACTGCACACACACACAGACACACGCACACACACAGAGACACACACGCACACACACAGAGACACACACGCACACACACACAGACACACACGCACACACACAGAGACACACACAGACACATACACACACACACACAGAGACACACACACACACAGAGACACACACACACACAGAGACACACACACACACAGAGACACACACACACACAGAGACACACGCACACACACAGAGACACACACAGACACATACACACACACACACACACACACAGAGAGACACACACACACAAAGACACACACACACACACACACACACAAAGACACACACACACACAGAGACGCACACACACAGAGACACACACGCACACACACAGAGACACACACGCACACACACAGAGACACACACAGACACACACACACACACAGAGACACACACACACACAGAGACACACACACACACACACAGAGACACACACACACACACACAGAGAGACACACACACACACACACACAGACACACACACACACACACACAGAGACACACACACACACACACACACACACACAGAGACACACACACACAGACACACAGAGACACAGACACACAGCTGGCCGTCAGCACTTTACTTGTGAGTTGAGATGAAAGTTAGTGTGTTTCTTTAATGTAGCCTTCTGCCAGACATTAGTGAGGGGGATTGTTCTGGCTCCTGTGGGAGGGCAGAGCAGGCGGGGCAAAGGCTGTGTGTTAGAGAGGGCTGTCATACTGTGTTAGAGAGGGCTGTCATACTGTGTTAGAGAGGGCTGTCATACTGTGTTAGAGAGGGCTGTCATACTGTGTTAGAGAGGGCTGTCATACTGTGTTAGAGAGGGCTGTCATACTGTGTTAGAGAGGGCTGTCATACTGTGTTAGAGAGGGCTGTCATACTGTGTTAGAGAGGGCTGTCATACTGTGTTAGAGAGGGCTGTCATACTGTGTTAGAGAGGGCTGTCATACTGTGTTAGAGAGGGCTGTCATACTGTGTTAGAGAGGGCTGTCATACTGTGTTAGAGAGGGCTGTCATACTGTGTTAGAGAGGGCTGTCATACTGTGTTAGAGAGGGCTGTCATACTGTGTTAGAGAGGGCTGTCATACTGTGTTAGAGAGGGCTGTCATACTGTGTTAGAGAGGGCTGTCATACTGTGTTAGAGAGGGCTGTCATACTGTGTTAGAGAGGGCTGTCATACTGTGTTAGAGAGGGCTGTCATACTGTGTTAGAGAGGGCTGTCATACTGTGTTAGAGAGGGCTGTCATACTGTGTGTGTGTGTTAGAGAGGGCTGTCATACTGTGTTAGAGAGGGCTGTCATACTGTGTTAGAGAGGGCTGTCATACTGTGTTAGAGAGGGCTGTCATACTGTGTTAGAGAGGGCTGTCATACTGTGTTAGAGAGGGCTGTCATACTGTGTTAGAGAGGGCTGTCATACTGTGTGTGTGTGTGTGTGTGTTAGAGAGGGCTGTCATACTGTGTTAGAGAGGGCTGTCATACTGTGTTAGAGAGGGCTGTCATACTGTGTGTGTGTGTGTGTTAGAGAGGGCTGTCATACTGTGTGTGTGTGTGTGTTAGAGAGGGCTGTCATACTGTGTGTGTGTGTGTGTTAGAGAGGGCTGTCATACTGTGTGTGTGTGTGTGTCAGAGAGGGCTGTCATACTGTGTGTGTGTGTGTGTCAGAGAGGGCTGTCATACTGTGTGTGTGTGTGTGTCAGAGAGGGCTGTCATACTGTGTGTGTGTGTGTGTCAGAGAGGGCTGTCATACTGTGTGTGTGTGTGTGTCAGAGAGGGCTGTCATACTGTGTGTTAGAGAGGGCTGTCATACTGTGTGTGTGTGTGTGTTAGAGAGGGCTGTCATACTGTGTGTGTGTGTGTGTCAGAGAGAGCTGTCACCCTGCATTGCTGTCACATAGTCTGGCACGAAGACCCGTGAGAGGGGGCTGTCCTGTCCTGGCCAGGGGGAGGGAGGGAGGGGGGACATGACTTTCACGCCCCATCAAACATCTCCCCCCTGCAAGAGCGCTTCTATGACTGTGATGGACTCTTCTCAGCTTTTTTTTTTTTTTTTTAGCTGCTCTCCACTGAAACACAAACTCTTTCTAAAATGGAGACTATTGGTCTGATTTCACAAAGTGGCGCTGCTAGGTATCAAGGTGGCGGAGCGGTGCCATTCGGACCTGTGACACACGGTACGCCTGTTCCTCCATTTCCTGCCGTTGTCCAATAACATTGTGTCGCTGTCTGATGTGTGAAGTTGTTAGACAGAATAATATAATTAGTTCAGCGATGTACTGTGACAATATATCCATTTCATGTGTGTTCGTGAGTGGCGCAGTGGTCTAAGGCACTGCATCGCAGTGCTAACTGTGCCACTAGATCCTGGTTCGAATCCAGGCTCTGTCGCAGCTGGCCGCGACCGGGAGACTCATGGGCGGCGCACAATTGGCCCAGCGTCGTCCAGGGTAGGGGAGGGAATGGCCGGCAGGGATGTAGCTCAGTTGATAGAGCATGGCGTTTGCAACGCCAGGGTTGTGGGTTCGATTCCCACGGGGGGCCAGTATAAAAAAATATGTATTCACTAACTGTAAGTCGCTCTGGATAAGAGCGTCTGCTAAATGACGTAAATGTAAAAATGTAAATGTTCTATCAACCACCTGTAGCCTTGACCTTTAACCTCTAACCTCTGACCTCGTATTGACCTGTTGTCATCACCTTCCTGTTCCGTCGCCCTGGATTATTATTGGACATGTTGCCATGGCAGCACAGATGGTCATTTCGTTTATTCCAGAGGTATCCTGATGTACTGTAGATTGACTGGTGGTTATTATCCAGAGGTATCTGATGTACTGTAGATTGACTGGTGGTTATTATCCAGAGGTATCCTGATGTACTGTAGATTGACTGGTGGTTATTATCCAGAGGTATCTGATGTACTGTAGATTGACTGGTGGTTATTATCCAGAGGTATCTGATGTACTGTAGATTGACTGGTGGTTATTATCCAGAGGTATCTGATGTACTGTAGATTGACTGGTGGTTATTATGCTCACCAAGGAAGCTATCTACATTGACTCTAAGAACTATGCATATGTATTTACAGCAATCCAACGTCAAACATAATCAAACTGAACGAAAAACTGCCTTTAAAGGTGCAATCTGCAGTTGCTACATACATTTTTGGACTTTTGGTAAGGATGAGGAGTCGTTCTGCAGAGGAACTGTTAGTGTTGTTGGTAAGGATGAGGAGTCGTTCTGCAGAGGAACTGTTAGTGTTAGTGTTGTTGGTAAGGATGAGGAGTCGTTCAGCAGAGGAACTGTTAGTGTTGTTGGTAAGGATGAGGAGTCGTTCTGCAGAGGAACTGTTAGTGTTAGTGCTGTTGGTAAGGATGAGGAGTCGTTCTGCAGAGGAACTGTTAGTGTTGTTGGTAAGGATGAGGAGTCGTTCTGCAGAGGAACTGTTAGTGTTAGTGTTGTTGGTAAGGATGAGGAGTCGTTCTGCAGAGGAACTGTTAGTGTTAGTGCTGTTGGTAAGGATGAGGAGTCGTTCTGCAGAGGAACTGTTAGTGCTGTTGGTAAGGATGAGGAGTCATTCTGCAGAGGAACTGTTAGTGTTAGTGTTGTTGGTAAGGATGAGGAGTCGTTCTGCAGAGGAACTGTTAGTGTTAGTGTTGTTGGTAAGGATGAGGAGTCATTCTGCAGAGGAACTGTTAGTGTTAGTGCTGTTGGTAAGGATGAGGAGTCGTTCTGCAGAGGAACTGTTAGTGTTAGTGTTGTTGGTAAGGATGAGGAGTCGTTCTGCAGAGGAACTGTTAGTGTTATTGGTAAGGATGAGGAGTCGTTCTGCAGAGGAACTGTTAGTGCTTTTGGTAAGGATGAGGAGTCGTTCTGCAGAGGAACTGTTAGTGTTGTTGGTAAGGATGAGGAGTCGTTCTGCAGAGGAACTGTTAGTGTTAGTGCTGTTGGTAAGGATGAGGAGTCGTTCTGCAGAGGACTCTTGACTGGTGCTCCTTACACTCTGACTGGTGCTCCTTACACTCTGACTGGTGCTCCTTACACTCTGACTGGTGCTCCTTACACTCTGACTGGTGCTCCTTACACTCTGACTGGTGCTCCTTACACTCTGACTGGTGCTCCTTACACTCTGACTGGTGCTCCTTACACTCTTGACTGGTGCTCCTTACACTCTGACTGGTGCTCCTTACACTCTGACTGGTGCTCCTTACACTCTGACTGGTGCTCCTTACACTCTGACTGGTGCTCCTTACACTCTGACTGGTGCTCCTTACACTCTGACTGGTGCTCCTTACACTCTGACTGGTGCTCCTTACACTCTGACTGGTGCTCCTTACACTCTGACTGGTGCTCCTTACACTCTGACTGGTGCTCCTTACACTCTTGACTGGTGCTCCTTACACTCTTGACTGGTGCTCCTTACACTCTGACTGGTGCTCCTTACACTCTTGACTGGTGCTCCTTACACTCTGACTGGTGCTCCTTACACTCTTGACTGGTGCGCCTTACACTCTGACTGGTGCTCCTTACACTCTGACTGGTGCTCCTTACACTCTAACTGGTGCTCCTTACACTCTGACTGGTGCTCCTTACACTCTGACTGGTGCCTAACGTTTTAGAAGTTGGGAGCAGTGTGTGTGTTTGTGGGAGATAGAGTGGTGTGTTTCTGAGAGTGAGGGAGACAGAGTGTGTGAGGGAGGGAGATTGTGTGTGTGTGTGTGTGTGTGTGTGTGTGTGTGTGTGTTAACTGAAGAGTATAGAAGGATTCATGCAGTGTTTTCCCCTTACTGCCACAATGACATGCAGATCATTATGCATATTCCTTCCTTCCTCCCATTCCTCCAGCCAAATCACATATAGGCCTTTGCAAATATGAGCAAATCAGCCATTCTATGCAGTATTCTATTATACAGTGAACAGCGTGAAGTTAATGTGAACAGTGTGAATATCAGTGACAGCACATGCCATGAGCATAACGTTTAGAAAGGGTGGGGCTAACAGGACGCTAGGCCACTCTGTTCTCCCTGTTGTAAAGCGTTGGCGGGGCGGGGCTAACAGGACGCTAGGCCACTCTGTTCTCCCTGTTGTAAAGCGTTGGCGGGGCGGGGCTAACAGGACGCTAGGCCACTCTGTTCTCCCTGTTGTAAAGCGTCGGCGGGGGGGGGCTAACAGGACGCTAGGCCACTCTGTTCTCCCTGTTGTAAAGCGTCGGCGGGGCGGGGCTAACAGGACGCTAGGCCACTCTGTTCTCCCTGTTGTAAAGCGTCGGCGGGGGCGGGGCTAACAGGACGCTAGGCCACTCTGTTCTCCCTGTTGTAAAGCGTCGGCGGGGCGGGGCTAACAGGACGCTAGGCCACTCTGTTCTCCCTGTTGTAAAGCGTTGGCGGGGGCGGGGCTAACAGGACGCTAGGCCACTCTGTTCTCCCTGTTGTAAAGCGTTGCGGGGCGGGGGCTAACAGGACGCTAGGCCACTCTGTTCTCCCTGTTGTAAAGCGTTGGCGGGGGCGGGGCTAACAGGACGCTAGGCCACTCTGTTCTCCCTGTTGTAAAGCGTCGGCGGGGGCGGGGCTAACAGGACGCTAGGCCACTCTGTTCTCCCTGTTGTAAAGCGTGTCGGCGGGGCGGGGGCTAACAGGACGCTAGGCCACTCTGTTCTCCCTGTTGTAAAGCGTCGGCGGGGCGGGGCTAACAGGACGCTAGGCCACTCTGTTCTCCCTGTTGTAAAGCGTCGCGGGCGGGCTACGGCGGGCGGGGCTAACAGGACGCTAGGCCACTCTGTTCTCCCTGTTGTAAAGCGTTGGCGGGGGCGGGGCTAACAGGACACTAGGCCACTCTGTTCTCCCTGTTGTAAAGCGTTGGCGGGGCGGGGCTAACAGGACGCTAGGCCACTCTGTTCTCCCTGTTGTAAAGCGTCGGCGGGGCGGGGCTAACAGGACGCTAGGCCACTCTGTTCTCCCTGTTGTAAAGCGTTGGCGGGGCGGGGGCTAACATACTATTTGGGTATCGTGATACTTGGCCTGGTATCCTATTCTTAGTCTGATGGTATCGTAACAACACCACTCCCTAAGTAGTGCACTACTTTTGACCAGAGACCCTATGGACCCTGGTAGTGCACTACACAGGGAGTATAGTGCCATTTAAGACCCGGCCCCTGTTCTGCATTCCTGGCTCCAGTACCCCTTATCAACTGTCTCCTCTCCCCTGGCTCCAGTATCCCTTATCAACTCTCTTCTCTCCCCTGGCTCCAGTACTCCTTATCAACTGTCTCCTCTCCCCTGGCTCCAGTACTCCTTATCAACTGTCTCCTCTCATCTGGCTCCAGTACCCCTTATCAACTCTCTCCTCTCCCCCGGCTCCAGTACCCCTTATCAACTCTCTCCTCTCCCCTGGCTCCAGTATCCCTTATCAACTGTCTCCTCTCATCTGGCTCCAGTACCCCTTATCAACTCTCTCCTCTCCCCCGGCTCCAGTACCCCTTATCAACTGTCTCCTCTCCGCTGGCTCCAGTATCCCTTATCAACTGTCTCCTCTCCCCTGGCTCCAGTATCCCTTATCAACTCTCTCCTCTCCCCTGGCTCCAGTACTCCTTATCAACTCTCTCCTCTCCCCTGGCTCCAGTACCCCTTATCAACTCTCTCCTCTCCCCTGGCTCCAGTACTCCTTATCAACTCTCTCCTCTCCCCTCTCCCCTGGCTCCAGTATCCCTTATCAACTGTCTCCTCTCCCCTGGCTCCAGTACCCCTTATCAACTGTCTCCTCTCCCCTGGCTCCAGTACCCCTTATCAACTCTCTCCTCTCCCCTGGCTCCAGTATCCCTTATCAACTCTCTCCTCTCCCCTGGCTCCAGTATCCCTTATCAACTCCCTCCTCTCCTCTGGCTCCAGTATCCCTTATCAACTGTCTCCTCTCCCCTGGCTCCAGTATCCCTTATCAACTGTCTCCTCTCCCCTGGCTCCAGTACCCCTTATCAACTGTCTCCTCTCCCCTGGCTCCAGTACCCCTTATCAACTCTCTCCTCTCCCCTGGCTCCAGTACTCCTTATCAACTGCCTCCTCTCCCCTGGCTCCAGTATCCCTTATCAACTCTCTCCTCTCCCCTGGCTCCATTATCCCTTATCAACTGTCTCCTCTCCCCTGGCTCCAGTACCCCTTATCAACTCTCTCCTCTCCCCTGGCTCCATTATCCCTTATCAACTGTCTCCTCTCCGCTGCCTCCAGTACCCCTTATCAACTCTCTCCTCTCATCTGGCTCCAGTACCCCTTATCAACTGTCTCCTCTCCCCTGGCTCCAGTATCCCTTATCAACTGTCTCCTCTCCTCTGGCTCCAGTACCCCTTATCAACTGTCTCCTCTCCGCTGGCTCCAGTACCCCTTATCAACTCTCTCCTCTCCCCTGGCTCCAGTATCCCTTATCAACTCTCCTCTCCCCTGGCTCCAGTATCCCTTATCAACTCTCTCCTCTCCCCTGGCTCCAGTACTCCTTATCAACTCTCTCCTCTCCCCTGGCTCCAGTACTCCTTATCAACTGTCTCCTCTCCCCTGGCTCCAGTATCCCTTATCAACTCTCTTCTCTCCGATCGGAGCAGCCTGCTGTACATGAAAGTCGTTTCCTGTTTCTGCCGATTCAGAGACTCACACCTGTAACCCCACTGGCCCCTGTCTCCAACACTCCTCCCACCCACGCACACACACACACACACACACAACCCCAATACACACACACACACACACACACCCAATACACACACACACACACACACACACACACACACACACACACACACACACACACCAAGACACACACCCCAATACACACACACACCACCTCGTCCCTGACGTGAGTCCTCAGT
>NW_028157660.1:0-39337 GCF_964263955.1 Coregonus lavaretus
CAGAGCTACAGACATAGTGAGTTTGGCAAACTAGGTTTGAGATTTGTAATGGGCGTCATGTTGGTAGGAAAGGTTTCAGTTAACATTCTAGTTAGAATGCAAATTAGAATGTTACTATTATGGAAGGCTTGGTTCCAACATGGAAGACTATTTACCAAACTCTGTATATCTGTGGGTCTTGTTGAGGCCATTGTGATGCCAGAGAATATGGAGAAACTAATATAGGGCTTTTTCACGATCTAAAACGTCAAATGTTTCTTGACCATACTTGCTGTTTTGCAACACCTTTAGAAAAACCGTTCGCAACTGTTTAAGTATTCTGAACATAGCCCTGGTCAGGATGTGAGAGCAGTGCCTTGTGGTTTATGCAGGAATGTGACAGTGTAGTTCTGTAGAAATGAAGTGAATTCCTTCAGAATGTTGCAAAAGATTTCAAAAAGCAACGCATGAACACCAGACCATCACAGCACTGTCACTAAAAGCAAAACAACAACTACTAAGTAAATATGTAAAGAGAGATAACTAGAAAAGGGATGAGTAAGAAATGTATACTCAAACAGAGATGAAACGTATTCCGAGGACAACAGTAACAACATGGCACTAGACATGACACTACGAACTACACCACTCACAGACAACACACAACAAACCACGGGCCTACCAGGCACTAGGCAGAAAGGGGGGGGGGGGGGGGGGGGGAGCGAGGGATGAAACAAAAAGACATAGGAAGAAACCTACTGTCAGAGCCATTGGTCTGCAGTGTGGCATAGGAGTCAAAGAAATATACACGAGGAAGAGTCTGAATATCTGAGAGAGGAGGAAGACAATGTGGGAAAAAAAGAGGAGGGAGGGAGGAGAGGAGGAGGACAGAGAGGAAAGGAGATGGCGAGAGGGAGGAGAGGAGGAGGACAGAGAGGAAAGGAGAGGGAGAGAGGGAGGAGAGGAGGAGGACAGAGAGGAAAGGAGATGGAGAGAGGGAGGAGAGGAGGAGGACAGAGAGGAAAGGAGATGGAGAGAGGGAGGAGAGGAGGAGGACAGAGAGGAAAGGAGAGGGAGAGATGGAGGAGAGGAGGAGGACAGAGAGGAAATGAGAGGGAGAGAGGGAGGAGAGGAGGAGAACAGAGAGGAAAGAAAGAGGAGAGGGAGAGAGGGAGGAGAGGAGGAGGACAGAGAGGAAAGAAAGAGGAGAGAGGGAGGAGAGGAGGAGGACAGAGAGGAAATGAGAGGGAGAGAGGGAGGAGAGGAGGAGGACAGAGAGGAAAGAAAGAGGAGAGGGAGAGAGGGAGGAGAGGAGGAGGACAGAGAGGAAAGGAGATGGCGAGAGGGAGGAGAGGAGGAGGACAGAGAGGAAAGGAGAGGGAGAGAGGGAGGAGAGGAGGAGGACAGAGAGGAAAGGAGATGGAGAGAGGGAGGAGAGGAGGAGGACAGAGAGGAAAGGAGATGGAGAGAGGGAGGAGAGGAGGAGGACAGAGAGGAAAGGAGAGGGAGAGATGGAGGAGAGGAGGAGGACAGAGAGGAAATGAGAGGGAGAGAGGGAGGAGAGGAGGAGAACAGAGAGGAAAGAAAGAGGAGAGGGAGAGAGGGAGGAGAGGAGGAGGACAGAGAGGAAAGAAAGAGGAGAGAGGGAGGAGAGGAGGAGGACAGAGAGGAAATGAGAGGGAGAGAGGGAGGAGAGGAGGAGGACAGAGAGGAAAGAAAGAGGAGAGGGAGAGAGGGAGGAGAGGAGGAGGACAGAGAGGAAAGAAAGAGGAAAGAGGGAGGAGAGGAGGAGGACAGAGAGGAAAGAAAGAGGAGAGGGAGAGAGGGAGGAGAGGAGGAGGACCGAGAGGAAATTAAGAGCGAAGAGGGAAAGAATAGTGGTAAGAAAAACAGAAATAGAGGAGAGGAGAAGGGAGGAGGGAGTGAGAGAATAGTTTGAGTTGAAGCAAGAGAAACAGAGAAGGGAATGAGACGGGAGAGAAATAGGTAGATGAAAAGACAGTGAGAGGAGGGAAGATAAATAAAGAGAGAGCAAATAGAAGAGAAGGGTAGTAGAGAGAGAGAAATAAAGGTGTTAGTTCATTCTGGGGAAGCATTATTATGCGGTAAATCACAAACAGATATGGGGTAATCCTCATATAGAAAAAGGTGGATTTCACCTGTCTATTAGAAACTGTTAGGTCAGTGTCATTTCTGACTAAATCTCTGATAAAGGGTATGAAGTATTTGTTTTACTCTGTGTGTGTGTGTGTGTCGTACCCTCTCTCCAGAGCTCAGAGATGAAGTGATCAGAGGACTGGTGGAGGAGAGATGCTATGTTGTCATTCAGAGGATCCATGTTCTTCACCAGCCAATCATCTGCCTTATAGTCCACCTGACAGATGAAGAGAGAGAGAGGGGGGGGGGAGATTTAGAAACACCTTTCCACCTGTGTGTATGAAGATGAATGACAGATGGACAGAATGAGAGGAAGATACCTTTCCAGTGTAAGGAGGGATGACAGAGAGAGAAAGGGAGAGATGGATGGATGGATAGAGTACCTTCCCAGCGTAGTGTATGATGGCGAAGTCGGCCTCTTGTCGTATTTGTCGTGGTTTGAAGAATTTAGGGTGTGTCCCCTGCTCAGCAGACAGCTTATCCACAAATGAACGATCTGTTGCCCGCGGAAACCAACACTCCTCATCCAATAGGGCCAGCACACCAGGGGGCTGGGCCTTAAGTGGGAGGGGGTAGGGAGGGACAGAGATGAATAGAGGTAAGAACACCTGATAATTCACTTCACAACTAATATGTTTTATTAAAGGGTTAAAGTGCTCCTGTTCCAGGTCAGGTGGATGTTCGGTTTTATCCAGGCGAAGGTTGAAGGTGAGCTACGTGTGTGTGTGTACCGGTCTTTCAATGAGGTCGATGCAGGGCTGCAGGTCCAGGCCGAAGTCGATGAAGTTCCACTCGATGCCCTCCCTCTGGTACTCCTCCTGCTCCAGGATAAACATGGTGTGGTTGAACAGCTGCTGCAGCTTCTCATTGGTGTAGTTGATGCACAGCTGCTCAAATGAGTTCAACTGTGGAGGGAGGGGACATAGAAAGATAGAGGGATGAGAGAGGGAAAAATTGAGGGATGAGAGAGGGGAAGATAGAGGGATGAGAGAGGGGAAGATAGAGGGATGAGAGAGGGGAGATAGAGGGATGAGAGAGGGGAAGATAGAGGGATGAGAGAGGGGAGATAGAGGGATGAGAGAGGGGAGATAGAGGGATGAGAGAGGGGAGATAGAGGGATGAGAGAGGGGAAGATAGAGGGATGAGAGAGGGGAAGATAGAGGGATGAGAGAGGGGAAGATAGAGGGATGAGAGAGGGGAGATAGAGGGATGAGAGAGGGGAAGATAGAGGGATGAGAGAGGGGAGATAGAGGGATGAGAGAGGGGAGATAGAGGGATGAGAGAGGGGAAGATAGAGGGATGAGAGAGGGGAAGATAGAGGGATGAGAGAGGGGAAGATAGAGGGATGAGAGAGGGGAAGATAGAGGGATGAGAGAGGGGAGATAGAGGGATGAGAGAGGGGAAGATAGAGGGATGAGAGAGGAGATAGAGGGATGAGAGAGGGGAAGATAGAGGGATGAGAGAGGGGAAGATAGAGGGCAGATATTATTAGTGAACCTGAGAAGAGACTGCAAACAGGAGATGAAAGAAAGACAACACATACACACACAGACACACACACACACTCAGACACACTCACAGACACACACACACAAACACACACACACACCTGGAAGATCTCGAAGCCTGCTATGTCCAGTATGCCTATGAAAGAGGCTCCCTGTCTCTGTCTGCGGTCCAGCGCTCGGTTGATCCTGTGGACCAGCCAACGGAACAGACGCTCATATGTAGCTTTGGCCAACGCCTCCACTGCAAAGTCAGCCTAGAGTGAGATAGACAGAAGAGAGAGAGAGCATTATTCATTTAGGGATTTTAAGAAACCAGCATGTGCTTCTTACACCAGTTGTATGTGTGTGTGTGTGTGTGTGTGTGTGTGTGTGTGTGTGTATTTGATTAGGATCCCCATCAGCTGATTCTAACACAGCTCCTCCTCCTGGGGTTCACACAAAACGTAAAACATGACATGACACAACACATTAATAGACAACAACAACTCAAGGACATAACTACATACATTTAGAATAAGAATACACACTTGTCTACACTTAGTCTACAGTATATCACTGTAGACAACAACACATCGTTTATCTTCTCTTAAAATCTGGCCTTCTGTTAGTCACCACCCACAGTGGGTTCTCTTTACGGTAAAGTGTAACTTGGTGGAGTAGTTCATAAAAATGAACAGTCCCACCGGGGTGGAGCCATTCATAAAATGAACAGAGTCCCACCGGGGTGGAGCCATTCATAAAATGAACAGAGTCCCACCGGGGTGGAGCCATTCATAAAATGAACAGAGTCCCACCGGGGTGGAGCCATTCATAAAATGAACAGTCCCACCGGGGTGGAGCCATTCATAAAATGAACAGAGTCCCACTGGGGTGGAGCCATTCATAAAATGAACAGTCCCACCGGGGTGGAGCCATTCATAAAATGAACAGTCCCACCGGGGTGGAGCCATTCATAAAATGAACAGAGTCTCACCGGGGTGGAGCCATTCATAAAATGAACAGAGTCCCACCGGGGTGGAGCCATTCATAAAATGAACAGTCCCATACATCAGTTTCCTCCAGCTAAAGCTTCAACTACAGTTTTCACCTCAGCAATGTTGAATCTCTTGAACTTCATCATCATATGGAGCACGACCAAAGTCCTTACTCTACTGAGGCTTTGTTTACAATTGCTTTCTCTAAGCAGGTCCTGATATCCTAATGCCAAGGGCACATCTTATCTTTAACCCAAACACCAGATGTGCTCGGGAGGCAGAGGATACAACAAGCTATTTAGGTCAGAAAGGGGAGAGGAGCTGTGCTGTGATGTGCTGTTTATATTTGTTTTTTTAAAGCTAATTTTGCAGCTAGCTTGAGTGATTTGAGATGGCAGGGAGTTCCATGTGACCATGGCTCTATATATTACTGTGTGTTGCTTTAAGGGACTGTGAAGAGACTTCTTGTGGCATGTCTTGTGGGGTACGCATGTCTGTCAGAGCTGTATGTTAGTTGATTGAATAGACAGTTTGGAGTTTTTAACACATTATATTTCTTGCAAAAAACAAGAAGTGATACAGTCAATCTTTCCTTTAAGCCAGAAGAGATCAACATGCATTTTGTTGACATTATCTCTCTGTGAACATTGAAGGGCAAGACGTGCTGTTCTGTTCTGAGGCTGCTGCAGCTTTCCTATGTCCTTCTTTGCAACACCTGACCATATCACCTGGAAGTAGTTAAGATATGATAAAACTACAGCTTGAAGGACTTCTTTGCTCATGTGTGGTGTTAAGAATGCTGAGCATCTCTTTATCACAGACAAACCTCTCCCCATCTTTACAGCAATTAAATCAATATGCCTTGACCATGAAAACGTACAGTCTAAGATGACACCAAGAAGTTTAGTCTCCTCAACTTGCTCAAAAGCCATATTATTCATTACCCAATTCAGCTGAGGTTTAGAGCTTATGGAGTGATTTGTACCAAATACTATGCTCTTAGTCTTAGATATTCTCAGGACTAGTGTATTCATGTGTGTGCGTGTCTCACCTGTTCTTTGGTCTGGGCCTTCTGGACGTACTCGCGTCCTACTTTAATCCTCGGGGTGAGGATGGCCCGGGAGAACTCCAGCACGCTGATGCCCAGCAGGTGGCTCAGTTTCTGGGCAGCCGTGTCGTCAGGCATGGAGCACTGGTCCTGGTTCTTCTCCTTAGTGAACGAGATGTTCCCAAACTGGAGCACCGCAGAGATCACCTTCAACATGGCTAGGAGGAGGAGGGAAGAGGAAGAGAGACAGGCAGAAAGAGAGGGATTGAGAGAAAATATAGTTTTTTACTCCAATGTTCTGAGGAAAGCTCTGTCTTTCTCTCCTCCCCTCCCTCCCCTCCCCTCCCCTCCTCTCCTCTCCTCTCCTCTCCTCTCCTCTCCTCTCCTCTCCTCTCCTCTCCTCTCCTCTCCTCTCCTCGCTTACACAGAGACTCCTCAGGTGTGAATCCCATGATGGTCATAGAGTCCATGGTCTGGGTGAAGTTGTCAGCGTCACTCTGACCTGGAACAGGAATAGCACCTCCACTCAGAAACCTGTACTGGTCAGCACTACCCAGGAGAAGGTCCGCTACGGAGAGACAGAGAGGGAGAGAGAGATGGAAACAGAGAGAAAGAGGGGGATGCCAGTTATCAGTAAAAGGATAAAACGTCATGAATCGAAGTTCCTTTTTCAAACAACAACCCCACAGATCTATCTATTCAACCCATCCCCTTTCTCACCTCCCTCTCCTACCCTCTCTTCCTCCTCTCCTACCCTCTCTTCCTCCTCTCCTACCCTCTCTTCCTCCTCTCCTACCCTCTCTTCCTCCTCTCCTACCCTCTCTTCCTCCCTCTCCTACCCTCTCTTCCTCCTCTCCTACCCTCTCTTCCTCCTCTCCTACCCTCTCTTCCTCCTCTCCTACCCTCTCTTCCTCCTCTCCCCATCTCTCACCTCTGGTGGCCTCTGAAGCTCCACACATGAGTTGGTAAAAGATGTGGAAGGTCCTCTCATCTTTGGCCTGGCGGATCGCCCTCGACTTCTCCAGCAGGTCTGAGGTCAGGGTTTAAGGAAGGGTTCAATAGCCCCAGACACTAATCTAAGGGAAGTTTTGCATCCCTTGCTTCCCTGAGCTGACCCCTGTGTGTAAGGGCAACTTCTACCTGATGACAGATTAGCAATGACCCACCGGTGAGCATACTAATGAGTTCCAACCATAATATTTAGGTTGGGACTTGAAACAGAGTCTGACTGCAGAGGAAGGATACAGGTCTCAATGTTGGCACCGACAATGTATCCAGCCACGTCAAAGTTAATACGGATGAATTTGCCCTGAGAGACAAGAGGAGAAGAAATGTGTCAGTTGATGATCTAACATACACATTTTCTAATTATGCAAACTCAACAGCAAACACAGTAAAGAAAAATACAGCCAATAAAAAATATACTGTAGATCTGGGATCAATCTAGATATTAATACATTCTTACAAATCTGGAGGAGTTGTCGTTCTTGACGGTCTTGGCGTTTCCGAAGGCCTCCAGGATGGGGTTGGCCTGTAGCAGCTGTCTCTCTAGCTCCCCCTGGAGGACAGGACAGGCACTTCATCAACACTGGGATATACATCACAAAGCAACTCCACAACCCAAAATACTGTTCCCCCAATCCCAGTACAGAAGAGGGGAGACCAGACCCATCAGCCAGTAAACCAGGCAGTAACCCAGTGGTCTCAACTCTGGTAAGCCCAGAGTAATCTAGAGATAAATAGCTTTTCATGTGTTCTCTTATTGACATTTTCAGCATCTAGCCATCTATCATATGCCAGCCAAGGTGCCAGACTTTGTGCATTCAACAACTCTACATTGTTGCCTTGCCAAGACCTCGGCCAGACCTTGGCAAGACAACGGCTAAGTTGGCTTAAGCAGAAACCAACTAGCACAGAGGCTGTGTAATAGCCTGTCCCTGTGCATTTGCACTATTTCACATGTATTTGTCGTGTCAGTTGAGAGCCACTGCGTTAGATCAGAAAGTATGGCAGCAGATGCTAGCTCTAGCTTTAGCTACACAGTGGCTCAAGCTATAGCACTACTAGCTCTGACTATAGCTTTAAGTACAGTAGTATTAGCATTAGCATTAGCATTAGCTGTGTCATTATCTAGGGAGCTACTGTAGGTGGATTTAAAAGCGGCAGGTAAAGAACGTCAGCCAAGCAGCACTCAAAGCTACACACAGCAAGAAGCCAGGGCTTTGTATGGGAACAAAGCTCAGGCTGCGAACAATGCACATACTACCAGACAAAGCACCAAGTGCACACACACGCACGCAAAAACACACGCACATAAAAGCACGCACACACACAAAAGCACGCACACAGACAGGTATGTGTGGAAATTCCTGGACAGCCAGAATGTATGCTTAACTATTCTACATGGTAAATGCCTGTTGTATTTGGGCATCATTCACAGGTGTGGCCACCAGAATGGAAGCTATGAGCTCATTCACTGTAAAGGGAGGATGGGGAGGGAGGTCTATAGCCCAGTCTGAGAACAACCTCTAGCCAATACCCCTTCAGTGCTAGCAGATCAGGAAAGAATGGATAGGTGTAATCACTAAGGTGATGGCTCTATCTACGCATCCAGAGGGTTTAGGGGAGCTTCCACCATATTGCGTACACCTATCTGGTTTTCAGATCGGCGGTTGTTTTAAAACCAAGCTTTTGTGCATTATCAGTGAATTCCAAAGCCTTCCTTCACTGATGGGGGAATGATTCTGAGACCCACCTTTTGGCTGGATTAACACCAGCTGTCAATCAGGAAACCAGAGCATTTTCATTGGGCAACTGTATATGGTTTTGTCACGCCCTGATCTAGAGAACTCTTGTTGGTTGGGTCAGGGTGTGAGTTTCTGTTGAGATCTATGTTATTGTATTTCTATGTGGTAAATCTAGGTTGATATTTCTATGTTTGGCCGGGTGTGATTCCCAATCAGAGGCAGCTGTCGCTCGTTGTCTCTGATTGGGGATCATACTTAGGTAGCCTGGTTGCCTACCTTAGTTGTGGGATCTTGACTCGCGTTTGGCTTGTTGTGTTGTAGCCACTGTTTGAGCGTCACGGTTCGTTGTTTTGTTATTTTGTCAAGTGTTTATTCGTATTAATAAACATGTACGCATACCACGCTGCACCTTGGTCTGACCCGTCTCTCAACGATCGTGACAGGTTTGACGATTGACAGGTCGTTAATCCAGCCAATCAGGACATTGGGAGAGATTCATAGACCCGCCCATCACCACTTATTCTAGCACCCATTGGGTGTTGCTACAGATATACCGTACAGTAAAAAGCCAAACACCCATAGACACCAGAGAACAGCAGGGCTTTCATTCAGGAGGGAGCAACGTTACAGAACATTCAGATAGAAATGTATTGTCTAGAACAGACATGATTCTCTCTAATACAGAACAAGATAATTATGTCTGTTCTATACATTCTACATCTATCTGCCATGTTTGACCTCAATCAGCCCACAGTGGTGATAATAGTCCTTATACTTTATATTATACTCACATATTGCACACTCTGAGAGATTGAGAAAAGGGGGAAGGTTGGGAGAATTAACAGATGAGACAAACAAACAAACAAAAGACAACAACAGACCAATGAATGCAGTACAAAACAAAAACAAAACGCTTGACAATTATGGAGGAACACATCAGTAATGGTGTTGTTAAAGGACGTCAGTCTGGAGCACCACCAGAATCAGAAGAGAAGGGAAGAGGTGAAGACAGGAGAGGATAGAGCCCACTCACCCTGTTCACCATAGAACTGCCCCTGGGCAACGACCTACTGCCATCCATCTGAATACACAGGAGAGAAGGAGGAGAGGAAAGAGGGGGAGGTTGGAGGAGAGAGGGTAGGAGAGAGTGCAAAATCAAGAGGGAGGAGGGAGAGAGGGAGGAAAGGATAGGAGAAAGAAGAGAAGGGAAACAGTAGAAAAAGGGGAGGATAAAGGGCAGTAGGGGGAGGATAGTACAAGAGAGGGGGAATGAGAGGAGAGGGCAGGGAGAGAGGAGAGGAGCAGAGAGACAGGAATGATTATAGAGGTCACTCTATAATGATTCCTCCAGCAGCACTTGATCAGCAAGAAGGACAGTAGTTTACAGAAAGTCATGGAGTAGTAGCAACATGTAGTGTAAAGCAAAATGTAGCAGTACACCTTGTTTCCATAGTTTCAACATACATCAACTTCATATCAAGTCATAACAAGTCATCCCTACACCACTCCTCCTCTCTGCCATCTTTTCTCCCCTTCTCTTCTCATTCTTTCACTCTCTTCCTGCCTTATTCTCTTCCCCATCCAATCCCTCAGTCAGGACAATACACATCATCCATCAATCAATCCTCTCCCTCAGTCAGGACAATAAACATCATCCATCAATCAATCCTCTCCCTCAGTCAGGACAATAAACATCATCCATCAATCAATCCACTCCCTCAGTCAGGACAATAAACATCATCCATCAATCAATCCTCTCCCTCAGTCAGGACAATAAACATCATCCATCAATCAATCCTCTCCCTCAGTCAGGACAATAAACATCATCCATCAATCAATCCTCTCCCTCAGTCAGGACAATAAACATCATCCATCAATCAATCCACTCCCTCAGTCAGGACAATAAACATCATCCATCAATCAATCCACTCCCTCAGTCAGGACAATAAACATCATCCATCAATCAATCCTCTCCCTCAGTCAGGACAATAAACATCATCCATCAATCAATCCTCTCCCTCAGTCAGGATAATAAACATATTCCATCAATCAATCCAATCCCTCAGTCAGGACAATAAACATCATCCATCAATCAAACCTCTCCCTCAGTCAGGACAATACACATCATCCATCAATCAATCCTCTCCCTCAGTCAGGACAATAAACATCATCCATCAATCAATCCTCTCCCTAACTCAGGATAATAAACATATTCCATCAATCAATCCTCTCCCTCAGTCAGGACAATAAACATCATCCATCAATCAATCCAATCCCTCAGTCAGGACAATAAACATCATCCATCAATCAACCCTCTCCCTCAGTCAGGACAATAAACATCATCCATCAATCAAACCTCTCCCTCAGTCAGGACAATAAACATCATCCATCAATCAATCCTCTCCCTCAGTCAGGACAATAAACATCATCCATCAATCAATCCTCTCCCTCAGTCAGGACAATAAACATAATCCATCAATCAATCCTCTCCCTCAGTCAGGACAATAAACATCATCCATCAATCAATCCTCTTCCTCAGTCAGCACAATAAACATCATCCATCAATACATCCTCTCCCTCAGTCAGGACAATAAACATCATCCATCAATAAATCCTCTTCCTCAGTCAGGACAATAAACATCATCCATCAATCAATCCTCTTCCTCAGTCAGCACAATAAACATCATCCATCAATCAATCCTCTCCCTCAGTCAGGTCAATAAACATCAGGCATCAATCAATCATCTTCCTCAGTCAGGACAATAAACATAATCCATCAATCAAACCTCTCCCTCAGTCAGGACAATAAACATCATCCATCAATCAATCCTCTCCCTCAGTCAGGTCAATAAACATCATCCATCAATCAAACCTCTCCCTCAGTCAGGACAATAAACATCATCCATCAATCAATCCTCTCCCTCAGTCAGGACAATAAACATCATCCATCAATCAAACCTCTCCCTCAGTCAGGACAATAAACATCATCCATCAATCAAACCTCTCCCTCAGTCAGGACAATAAACATCATCCATCAATCAATCCTCTCCCTCAGTCAGGACAATAAACATCATCCATCAATCAATCCAATCCCTCAGTCAGGACAATAAACATCATCCATCAATACATCCTCTCCCTCAGTCAGGACAATAAACATCATCCATCAATCAATCCTCTCCCTCAGTCAGGACAATAAACATCATCCATCAATCAATCCTCTCCCTCAGTCAGGACAATAAACATCATCCATCAATACATCCTCTCCCTCAGTCAGGACAATAAACATCATCCATCAATAAATCCTCTTCCTCAGTCAGGACAATAAACATCATCCATCAATCAACCCTCTTCCTCAGTCAGGACAATAAACATCATCCATCAATAAATCCTCTTCCTCAGTCAGGACAATAAACATCATCCATCAATCAATCCTCTCCCTCAGTCAGGACAATAAACATCATCCATCAATCAATCTTCTCCCTCAGTCAGAACAATAAACATCATCCATCAATCAAACCTCTCCCTCAGTCAGGTCAATAAACATCATCCATCAATCAATCATCTTCCTCAGTCAGGACAAAAACATCATCCATCAATCAATCCTCTCCCTCAGTCAGGACAATAAACATCATCCATCAATCAAACCTCTCCCTCAGTCAGGACAATAAACATCATCCATCAATCAATCCTCTCCCTCAGTCAGGACAATAAACATCATCCATCAATCAAACCTCTCCCTCAGTCAGGACAATAAACATCATCCATCAATCAATCCTCTCCCTCAGTCAGGACAATAAACATCATCCATCAATCAATCCTCTCCCTCAGTCAGGATAATAAACATCATCCATCAATCAACCCTCTTCCTCAGTCAGGACAATAAACATCATCCATCAATAAATCCTCTTCCTCAGTCAGGACAATAAACATCATCCATCAATCAATCCTCTCCCTCAGTCAGGACAATAAACATCATCCATCAATCAATCCTCTCCCTCAGTCAGGACAATAAACATCATCCATCAATCAACCCTCTTCCTCAGTCAGGACAATAAACATCATCCATCAATAAATCCTCTTCCTCAGTCAGGACAATAAACATCATCCATCAATCAATCCTCTCCCTCAGTCAGGACAATAAACAT
Source organism: Coregonus lavaretus (assembly GCF_964263955.1). Taxonomy (NCBI): domain Eukaryota; kingdom Metazoa; phylum Chordata; class Actinopteri; order Salmoniformes; family Salmonidae; genus Coregonus; species Coregonus lavaretus. The sequence goes on from NW_028157660.1 coordinate 12,559, forward strand.
CATCCATCAATCAATCTTCTCCCTCAGTCAGAACAATAAACATCATCCATCAATCAAACCTCTCCCTCAGTCAGGTCAATAAACATCATCCATCAATCAATCATCTTCCTCAGTCAGGACAAAAACATCATCCATCAATCAATCCTCTCCCTCAGTCAGGACAATAAACATCATCCATCAATCAAACCTCTCCCTCAGTCAGGACAACAAACATCATCCATCAATCAATCCTCTCCCTCAGTCAGGACAATAAACATCATCCATCAATCAAACCTCTCCCTCAGTCAGGACAATAAACATCATCCATCAATCAAACCTCTCCCTCAGTCAGGACAATAAACATCATCCATCAATCAATCCTCTCCCTCAGTCAGGACAATAAACATCATCCATCAATCAAACCTCTCCCTCAGTCAGGTCAATAAACATCATCCATCAATCAATCATCTTCCTCAGTCAGGACAAAAACATCATCCATCAATCAATCCTCTCCCTCAGTCAGGACAATAAACATCATCCATCAATCAATCCTCTCTCAGTCAGGACAATAAACATCATCCATCAATCAATTCTCACCCTCAGTCAGGTCAATAAACATCATCCATCAATCAATCCTCTTCCTCAGTCAGGACAATAAACATCATCCATCAATCAATCCTCTCCCTCAGTCAGGACAATAAACATCATCCATCAATCAACCCTCTTCCTCAGTCAGGACAATAAACATCATCCATCAATCAATCCTCTTCCTCAGTCAGGACAATAAACATCATCCATCAATACATCCTCTTCCTCAGTCAGGACAATAAACATCAAGCATAAATTAATCCTCTTCCTCAGTCAGGACAATAAACATCATCCATCAATCAATCCTCTCCCTTAGTCAGGACAATAAACATCATCCATCAATCAATTCTCAACCTATTCTTATCTTCCTTCTTCCAATTCATCTCTTTCCTCACATCCTCTTCTCCTTCTTTGTCTTTGTCTCCTTTCCTCCCCCTCTCCCCCATTTCCTCCATATAGTCTCTTCGTCCTCCCCCTTTTCTCTCTCTCTCTCTCTCTCTCTCTCTCTCTCTCTCTCTCTCTCTCTCTCTCTCTCTCTCTCTCCTTCCCCAGTTTACCTGTGAGGCCTCCTTGTTTCTACCCAGAGTTCCAGTCTTATGGGACGAGGCCACATGAGCCAGATACTGGATGACTTTCTTAGTGTTCTCTGTCTTCCCTGCGCCAGACTCGCCTCTGGAACACACACACACACACACACACACACACACACACACACACACACACACACACACACACACACACACACACACACACACACACACACACACACACACACACACACACACCCCACCCACCCCCACGCACGCACGCACGCACGCACGCACACACACACACACACACACACACACACACACACACACACACACACACACACACACACACACACACACCCCCACACACACGCACGCACGCACGCACACACACACACACACACACACACACACACACACACACACACACACACACACACACACACACACACACACACAGACACACAGACACACACACACAGACACACAGACACACACAGAAACAAGTATGAGAAACTCACACACATAAACCCCATCTCGTTTCACAAGGGTCCTCTATAAAAATACACATATACAACCCAGTTTTGGAGGACATATAAACACAACACAAACACATATAACAGAAAGGACACGCACACCTTGCATATAAAATACAACTAGATACACACATGCAGGCCACCAGTGAACAGAGGAACCATGCAGTGTATTCCTCTATAAACAGAGAGCAGGTGTGCAGGATACAGACAGTAGTCGTGGTGTTTATGTTGGATGGGAATAAAGGAGAATATAGAAAAACAAAAAAATACTCCTAATGTTGGAGGGGGACTAGGCTGGAACCTTCTAAAAACAGGATCCTAGCAGAAACTAAGCTATACTCAGCTTCAGTAATCTAAACTGGGATCATTTACCATGGTGGGAATTCAGACAGACGGACGGACGACAGGCAGACAGACAAGACAGGCAGACAAGACAGACAGGCAAACAGATAGACAGACAAGACAGGCAGACAGACAGGCAGACAGGCAAACAGACAGACAGGCAAACAGATAGACAGACAAGACAGGCAGACAGACAGGCAGACAGGCAAACAGACAGACAGGCAGGCAGACAAACAAGACAGATAAATAACCCCAGGTTACTCACGTGCAGAGGATAGACTGATCTTCCCTGTCTGTGAGAGAATAATAATACAAGTAGAATATGACAACCTCACACACATATTATCCATTGAACAGTACTACCTTCATTTATTACACCAGTAATCATTGCAACAGGGTCATCGATACATTTGTCAATCAATCTCAGAGAACCTCACTGAAACACAAAGGCTGTCAGTGTGTGTGTGATTTCAACAGCTCTCACTGAGCAGCATTGTCGTGTACTGAGGAGGAAGGAGGTCAAAGCCACAGAAGTGGTCTCTCCAAACAGACCTCAGACCAATGCTCCAGCCCACACTACAGACTCCAACACAACGGTCTGACTCTTTTTAAGGTTTCCTCTGATGCACGGACACACACACAGAGAGGAAAGCACACACACACGCACGCATACGCACAGACATGCACGGACACGCACACATACCGGTCATACTGGTTCAATTATCAATAGGATCACAGAACACAGACACACACCTGTCACACTGAAAGAAAGAAAGAATAAGAGAGAGAGAGAGAGAGAGAGAGAGAGACTGACTGTCTTGTCATCTAATGAATTGAAAAAATAAATGTTGCTCAATCAGTCTCTAACCGGTTTAAATGGAGAAGAGTGGCACAATCAGTGTTTGTTTGTCACACTCCTATCATAATACATGAAGCGTGGGAAAAGTCCTAGAACGAACTGTCATTACTACTGCCATTTGCAGCACCAAGATATTGTCATTGCCACTGTTTCCCTATGCTTCCACAAAAAACATGGATTTATATGGCAGCTACACTGTCAGCAGGGTTTCCGTTAGGAAAATGTGGCACAGGACAACGTGGCCGGGAAGATTTTAATTTACCGGCCATTTGAGAAATGTATCAGACACATATGCATTGGGTATGCAACCCATTAGGGCATCTACCCATGGTGCTCAGAATGAGAGAAATCACATTTAGATTATGGTAATTCATCTTAACAAAACATGCAACTCCTGTAATGAAGCAGCCAATAAAACAACATTTTCAACCATTACCCAAAATACAATTTGTGGGAAAAAGGGAAAACACCATTCTAAACAGCCCCCCTGATGCACCTGATGACAGAGATGAAAATCTGTGTTAGAAACTTAGAAAGAGGGTGAATCTAAAGATGCAACAACTAGGATGGGTTGCTAATATGACTAGGATTGTGCATTTGGCTTCAGGACAACGAAAGAAAGTTGATATGAAAACCAATAGAACAGGAGAGAAATAGCATATGAGGAAGTCTTTCATAGGCAGCGGGATGGGAAAAGGACTAGTTGATTATTGAGTTACGGCTGTCAGTGAAAAGCATCTAAAATATGTGTGAAGATAATGTCTTGAGTATAATTAAACATTTTGAGACAAGAAGAAGGGGAGGGGTGTGTGGCGAAGATATGGGTTGTCTCACTCCAGAATGCATGCACTCAGCTCTCCAGAATCCACTGAGCTGTCTCCCGTCAATTCTTGCGCATTCATTGTTTGTTCTTTGATTGTTTATTTTTATCAATTCCCCATTTCATACACTATATATACAAAAGTATGTGGACACCCCTTCAAATTTCAGCCACAGCCGTTGCTGAAAGGTGTATAAAATCGAGCACACAGCCATACAATCTCCATAGACAAACATTGGCAGTAGAATGGCCTCACTGAAGAGCTCTGTTACTTTCAACATGGCACCATCAAAGAAGGCCACCTTTCCAACAAGTCACTTCTTCACATTTCTGCCCTGCTAGAGCTGCCCTGGTCAACTGTAAGTGCTGTTATTGTGAAGTGGAAACGTCTAGGAGCAACAAGGGCTCAGCCATGAAGTGGTAGGCCACGCAAGCTCACAGAACGGGACTGCTGAGTGCTGAAGCATGTAGCACGTAAAAATGTTGCAACACTCACTACCGAGTTCAAAACTGCCTCTGGAAGCAACGTCAGCACAATAACTGTTCATCCGAAGCTTCATGAAATGGGTTTCCATGGCCGAGCAGCCGCACACGAGCCTAAGATCACCATGCGCAATGCCAAGCGTCGGCTGGAGTGGTGTAAAGCTCGCCGCCATTGGACTCTGGAGCAGTGGAAAAGCCTTCTCTGGAGTGATGAATCACACTTCACCATCTGGCAGTCCGACGGATGAATCTGGGTTTGGCGGATGCCAGGAGAACGCTACCTGCCCCAATGCATAGTGCCAACTGTAAAGTTTGGTGGAGGAGGAATAATGGTCTGGGGCTATTTTTCATGGTTCGGGCTAGGCCCCTTAGTTCCAGTGAAGGGAAATCTTAACGCTACAGCATACAATGACATTCTACACGATTCTGTGCTTCCAACTTTGTGGCAACAGTTTGTGAGAAGGCCCTTTCCTGTTTCAGCATGACAATACCCCCGTGCACAAAGTGAGGTCCATACAGAAATGGTTTGTCGAGATCGGTGTGGAAGAACTTGACTGGCCTGCACAGAGGCCTGACCTCAACCCTATTGAACACCTTTGGGATGTATTTAAATGCCGACTGCAAGCCACGCCTAATTGCCCAACATCAGTGCCCGATCTCACTAATGCTCTTGTGGCTGAATGGAAGCAAGTCCCCGCAGCAATGTTCCAACATCTAGTGGAAAGCCTTGCCAGAAGTGTGGAGACTGTTATAGAAGTAAAGAGGGGACCAACTCCATATTAATGCCCATGATTTTGGAATGAGATGTTCGACAAGCAGGTGTCCACATACTTTTGGTCATGTAGTGTATGTCACCAGTAGTAAATGTACCGTAACCGTTAATCCCCGTCATTTGGTTACATTAATTTCTAATGCATTGTATTACTAATTAGGCCTACAGTCATTTACCGTTCAAATTCTCGGCGAGAAATGTTGTTTGCAGATTTCACAACCTGATACACTTGTGAGAAACAAGTTTTGGTTTATTTCATAACCATCATTTACGATTATCTATTTTTTTTATTGTCTTTTGTTTGGAGTGCTCCATGTGAGCAATGAGCATGCTTGGGTCTGGTTTTTCTGTCTTGTTAATGTTGAGGGACCGCGCGCCTGAGCATGCATAGAAGCAGCCTACCTGGCCTGCTGCGTGGACATCTAGTAAAGTTTGATTTGTGACTGTCTTAGCCACCACGTCCACCACTAATAAGTTGAGCTTCTCAGTAATGTTTTCTTCACCTCACACAGTAAATCAACAAAGTCTGTTTCTTCAACATCCATTGCGAATGACAGCCTAATAGTTACTCACTATAGGCCTATTTTTCCAACAATCTCCCCCTTGATAATCACCAAGCCTCAGTGTGAAAGAGCAAAATGTCATCATCTGAGGATCCCATATATCCAGTGGAAACGTCATAAAATATCTTTCCCTTGCGCAAAAACAGCTGTCTGTCCCGAGCTCACTGGCTAGGGGAAACTCTGAGGGCCTGGAATAGGCTAGTTGATACAATGTTGCAAGCTTGCTAGAGACAGCTTTGGGCCTGACCCAGTTGATTGATTTGATACAATGTTGCACTTCACTAGCAATAGCTCAAGTCCAGACAGATAGAAAGGGAGGAAGACAAGCTGAGTAGAGAGATGAATGTGATTGAAAGAACCAACATTTTCATTAGTATATTTTCGACTGTTTTTATTTGTGGGTTTTATGTATTTTTACTTAGTTGACAATTGCAGTTATATGCCAACGGCTGCATTGGCCATCTCTGGGCTCCATGCGCTCATTTAGCCTATTTAGCCACCAATGATCACAGTGTAGCCTATCAATGTATGCAGAGGCTGGTGCTCTCGCATTAGTTGAATTGTAACTTTTATATTTGTATAATTTTAATTAATATTTTTATGATTAACCACGTGACAATGATTTTGAGAAACAAAAACATTATTATTGAAATGAAACTGTTCAACAAATATGCGCAAATGAAAATCATAACTGACAAATTACTTTGATGTGGCGTAGATGTGAGGGGGTTAGGGGTTAGAGGTTAAGGGTCAGGGGTTAGAGGTCAGGGGTTAGGGTTACCTTGTAGCATGCTGCGGTAGGCAGCCTCTGATATAGCATAGATGTGAGGGGGTCAGGGGTTAGAGGTCAGGGGTTAGGGTTACGTTGTAGCATGCTGCGGTAGGCAGCCTCTGATATAGCGTAGATGTGAGGGGGTCAGGGGTTAGAGGTCAGGGGTTAGGGTTACGTTGTAGCATGCTGCGGTAGGCAGCCTCTGATATAGCATAGATGTGAGGGGGTCAGGGGTTAGAGGTCAGGGGTTAGGGTTATGTTGTAGCATGCTGCGGTAGGCAGCCTCTGATATAGCATAGATGTGAGGGGGTCAGGGGTTAGAGGTCAGGGGTTAGGGTTACCTTGTAGCATGCTGCGGTAGGCAGCCTCTGATATAGCATAGATGTGAGGGGGTCAGGGGTTAGAGGTCAGGGGTTAGGGTTACGTTGTAGCATGCTGCGGTAGGCAGCCTCTGATATAGCATAGATGTGAGGGGGTCAGGGGTTAGAGGTCAGGGGTTAGGGTTATGTTGTAGCATGCTGCGGTAGGCAGCCTCTGATATAGCATAGATGTGAGGGGGTCAGGGGTTAGAGGTCAGGGGTTAGGGTTACCTTGTAGCATGCTGCGGTAGGCAGCCTCTGATATAGCGTAGATGTGAGGGGGCATCTCATGGCGTTTCTTCCCTCGGTACATCTCCACTATAGACTCTGTGTAGATGGGCAGGTTCTTATAGGGGTTGATCACCACACAGAACAGGCCCGAGTATGTCTGCAAACACACACACACACCCAGGTTAGATATACATAAAGTTCAATGATAACTAAAATACCATGCTTAATCTCAATATCAGTAGGACCCATTAACCTACAGTATGAGTAGGACCCATTAACCTATAGTATGAGTAGGACCAGGTGGAATGTGTAAGGAGGCATTTCTAATGGAAAAGAAAGATAGCTGTCGGGATAATCAGTCAACCAGCTAGTGCTACAACACAGGTTTATGAATGAAATATGCAGGCAACAGTGTGAAGGTACTGATAACAAGATGACTCTGTGGATTCTGGCAGGTCTCCCCTACCCACCCACTGTGGATTCTGACTGGTCGCCCCTACCCACCCACTGTGGATTCTGACTGGTCGCTCCCCTACCCACCCACTGTGGATTCTGACAGGTCTCACCTACCCACCCACTGTGGATTCTGGCAGGTCTCCCCTACCCACCCACTGTGGATTCTGACTGGTCGCTCCCCTACCCACCCACTGTGGATTCTGACTGGTCGCTCCCCTACCCACCCACTGTGGATTCTGACTGGTCGCTCCCCTACCCACCCACTGTGGATTCTGACAGGTCTCCCCTACCCACCCACTGTGGATTCTGACAGGTCTCCCCTACCCACCCACTGTGGATTCTGACTGGTCGCCACTACCCACCCACTGTGGATTCTGACTGGTCGCCCCTACCCACCCACTGTGGATTCTGACTGGTCGCCCCTACCCACCCACCTCCACTCACACCCTTCCCTGATAATCCACACATAGTGTGTGTGTGTGTGTGTGTGTGTGTGTGTGTGTGTGTGTGTGTGTGTGTGTGTGTGTGTGTGTGTGTGTGTGTTGTGGCCTGTGTGTGTGTGTGTGTCTGCATGAGCGTGTGTATGTGTGTGGGTGTGTACTGTACACTCACGTATATCAAGCCAGAGTAGTATCTCTCTCTGAGGTTGTGTAGGACGGAGGCTTCATTGAGACAGGTGAGGTCAGCCATGTCCTCCACCTTACTGAACCTGGGAGGATTCATCCTCTGGACCTCCTCTCTGGACAGGGTCAGCTTCCTCTGGCTGTCTGTTAGCTCCACCTCCACCTCATCCCCACGCTCCTCACGGATACTGGCAGACTGGAGGGGGGGAGAGAGGATAGGCGAGAAAGAGAGAGCGGGTAGAAGGGGGGAGATAGAGAGAGAGGATAGGGGGAGCGATAGAGGCAGGGGACAGAGAGAGAGAGGCGGGGAAGAGAGCGAGAGAGAGGGTATGGGAAGGGACAGCGAGAGGTTAGTTAGATACTAGATCCAGGAAACATCCACCAACAGCACAAGACATGATAAGCCATAACACATGGTAATAACACATGGTAATAACACATGGTAATAACACATGGTAATAACACATGATAATAACACATGGTAATAACACATGGTAATAACGGACGACTATGTGATCACGCTCTCCGTAGCCGATGTGAGTAAGACTTTTAAGCAGGTCAACATTCACAAGGCCGCAGGGCCAGACGGATTACCAGGACGTGTACTCCGAGCATGTGCTGACCAACTGGCAAGTGTCTTCACTGACATTTTCAACATGTCCCTGACTGAGTCTGTAATACCAACATGTTTCAAGCAGACCACCATAGTCCCCGTGCCCAAGAACTCTAAGATAACCTGCCTAAATGACTACCGACCCGTGGCACTGACGTCTGTAGCCATGAAGTGCTTTGAAAGACTGGTCATGGCTCACATCAACAGCATAATCCCAGAAACCCTAGACCCACTCCAATTTGCATACCGCCCCAACAGATCCACAGATGATGCAATCTCTATCGCACTCCACACTGCCCTTTCCCACCTGGACAAGAGGAACACCTACGTGAGAATGCTATTCATTGACTACAGCTCAGCATTCAACACCATAGTGCCCTCAAAGCTCATCACTAAGCTAAGGATCCTGGGACTAAACACCTCCCTCTGCAACTGGATCCTGGACTTCCTGACGGGCCGCCCCCAGGTGGTAAGGGTAGGTAACAACACATCTGCCACACTGATCCTCAACACGGGGGCCCCTCAGGGGTGCGTGCTCAGTCCCCTCCTGTACTCTCTGTTCACCCATGACTGCATGGCCAGGCACGACTCCAACACCATCATTAAGTTTGCCGACGACACAACAGTGGTAGGCCTGATCACCGACAACGATGAGACAGCCTATAGGGAGGAGGTCAGAGATCTGGCCGTGTGGTGCCAGGACAACAACCTCTCCCTCAACGTGACCAAGACAAAGGAGATGATTGTGGACTACAGGAAAAAAAAGAGGACTGAGCACGCCCCCATTCTCATCGACGGGGCTGTAGTGGAACAGGTTGAGAGCTTCAAGTTCCTTGGTGTCCACATCACCAACGAACTATCATGGTCCAAACACACCAAGACAGTCGTGAAGAGGGCACGACAAAGCCTATTCCCCCTCAGGAGACTAAAAAGATTTGGCATGGGTCCTCAGATCCTCAAAAAATTCTACAGCTGCACCATCGAGAGCATCCTGACTGGTTGCATCACCGCCTGGTATGGCAACTGCTTGGCCTCTGACCGCAAGGCACTACAGAGGGTAGTGCGTACGGCCCAGTACATCACAGGGGCAAAGCTCCCTGCCATCCAGGACCTCTATACCAGGCGGTGTCAGAGGAAGGCCCTCAAAATTGTCAAAGACTCCAGTCACCCTAGTCATAGACTGTTCTCTCTGCTACCGCACGGCAAGCGGTACCGGAGTGCCAAGTCTAGGTCCAAAAGACTTCTCAACAGCTTCTACCCCCAAGCCATAAGACTCCTGAACAGCTAATCATGGCTACCCGGACTATTTGCACTGCCCCCCCACCCCATACTTTTTACGCTGCTGCTACTCTGTTAAGTATTTATGCATAGTCACTTTAACTCTACCCACATGTACATATTACCTCAACTACCTCAACTAGCCGGTGCCCCCGCACATTGACTATGCAACGGTACCCCCCTGTATATATAGCCTCCCTACTGTCACTTTATTCTATTGTATATATAGCCTCCCTACTGTCACTTTATTTTTACTTCTGCTCTTTTTTTCTCAACACTTTTTTGTTGTTGTTTTATTCTTACTTTTTTTGTTTAAAATAAATGCACTGTTGGTTAAGGGCTGTAAGTAAGCATTTCACTGTAATGTCTGCACCTGTTGTATTCGGCGCATGTGACCAATAAAATTTGATTTGATTTGATTTGATTTGATTTAACACATGGTAATAACACATGATAATAACACATGGTAATAACACATGGTAATAACACATGATAATAACACATGGTAATAACACATGATAATAAGACATGGTAATAACACATGATAATAAGACATGGTAATAACACATGATAATAAGACATGATAATAACACATGGTAATAACACATGATAATAACACATGATAATAATACATGGTATTAACACATGGTATAGGGATTCATCATATGACAAGAGGAGGTGGGATTTATTTCCAGTGTGAAGCAATAAGCATCACTGGTGTCCACATACACACACGTGACATAGAACAGTGCATACATTGATAGTTGTGGAGATGGCTAGACTGAGGAGGGGCGAACAGAAATAGATGCAGAGGAAGAGGGAGAGAGGAAGAGGGAGAGAGGAAGAGGGAGAGAGTTAATGACCCTTGTCATAGTACAGCTCTTATGACCGGGGGGGACAGGAAGTGGTGAACTCTGAACTGGTCAGGTCACAAGATTCTACCCTGCTCTGCTCCATTCCGCTCGGTTCACCATTTACTTCTGCCTGGCACACACACCCGCATTCTCAGAATACGACCAACCACACACTAAAATATGAATGTAGAATGACGTCTGGCGTGTGTGACTGTGACTGTGTGTGTGTGTGTGTGTGTGTGTGTGTCTGTTACTGCGACCTCTTTAACATTAGGAGGCTGAAGGAGTGTATTGTTCTATTCATAGAGCTCCATATCAGAACAGCAGAGACACAGAGAGAGATACCCTGTATAGACATACTATACAGTAGAGCACCCATTGGAACCCTGTCACATTGTAGAACACAAAGAGCCTTGGAACACAGTATGCACTGGGACACAGCAGAACAGACTTAAGAAGAGAGCGATCAGGGTGAAGGATAGAGCTGGAAGTGTTCTACAAGTAAGAAGAGAGCGATCAAGGTGAAGGATAGAGCTGGAAGTGTTCTACAAGTAAGAAGAGAGCGATCAAGGTGAAGGATAGAGCTGGAAGTGTTCTACAAGTAAGAAGAGAGCGATCAAGGTGAAGGATAGAGCTGGAAGTGTTCTACAAGTGATGCCACTTCTCATAGAAAGACAAGCTTTAGAATGCAACATGTAGAGCTGAGTGAAGTAGATCAGAGTGCGGTGCGGTTCCAACAGAGAGAGATAGAGCCCTGTGACTAAAGCAATGTGAGAGAGGAGAACTAGAAACCCTAGTGCACTGCAGCACTGAGAATAGAAGGAGAATAGAATAGAGTTGGAAGGGGTACAGAGAAGCATAGGAAGACAAGGAAGTTGTACCAACACTGTGAAATAGCATCTTAGAGAATGCTAGATCAATGCGTTACCATTCCATTGTCTTGAGAAACCCACTATTTTCTTTTCCATACCTGCCCTACACACCTGTCAAACAGGCACACACCTGCCCTACACACACCAGCCCTACACACCTGTCAAACAGGCACACACCTGTCAAACAGGCACACACCTGTCAAACAGGCACACACCTGCCCTACACATCTGTCAAACGGGCACACACCTGTCAAACAGGCACACACCTGCCCTACACACCTGTCAAACAGGCACACACCTGCCCTACACACCTGTCAAACAGGCACACACCTGCCCTACACACCTGTCAAACAGGCACACACCTGCCCTACACACCTGTCAAACGGGCACACACCTGTCCAACAGGCACACACCTGCCCTACACACCTGTCAAACAGGCACACACCTGCCCTACACATCTGTCAAACGGGCACACACCTGTCAAACAGGCACACACCTGCCCTACACACCTGTCAAACAGGCACACACCTGTCAAACAGGCACACACCTGCCCTACACACCTGTCAAACGGGCACACACCTGTCAAACAGGCACACACCTGCCCTACACACCTGTCAAACAGGCACACACCTGTCAAACAGGCACACACCTGCCCTACACACCTGTCAAACAGGCACACACCTGCCCTACACACACCTGCCCTACACACCTGTCAAACAGGCACACACCTGCCCTACACACCTGTCAAACAGGCACACACCTGCCCTACACACCTGTCAAACAGGCACACACCTGGGGCTAATTATTCACCTATACGAGGGCTATCAGAGTGCTGCAGATAGAAATGCAACAAATGGATCATCATAAAGATTATGACATGGTAACGAATCAACTCAATTGAATGCATGATGTGCTTATCTGCTATGTAGTTGTGAATGTCGTGCTCAACTGCATAGGACTGATGGACCCAGGGAGGCCTGTGTTGTGCCCCATGGTAGGGCAAGGGGTGGGCAACTCAAGTCCTGGAGCGCAGCAGTGCATACAGGTTTTTGTTCCAGCTCAACTCTAACACACCTGATTCAACTAACAATGGCCTATATTGACGACCATGATTAGTTGATTAGTTGAAAAACTGCCCCCTCCCCCTAACCTAACCATTGGCTGCCCTCCACCCTGACCACGCCCATTGGCCCTGCCCAGCACACTCACCTCAAAGCCGTGCTTCTCCGATGGAACCCAGACGAGCCTCTTGGCTGCCCAATCAGCCTGGCTGGAGGCGGAGAATACGTGGCCAGTGGGGGTAGAGGAAGTGGGCGAGCCTGGCACCGCCCCCGTGGACAGGAAGCGGGTGACATCATTGACAACACCCACCCCTGACGGCCTGGACATGGTGTTGCTGGCAATGAGATATGGAGAGAGAGAGATACAGAGAGAGAGAGAGAGAGAGAGAGAAGAGAGAGAGAGAGAGAGAGAGAGAGAGAGAGAGAGAGAGAGATACAGAGAGAGAGATACAGAGAGAGAGATACAGAGAGAGAGAGAGAGAGAGAGAGAGAGAGAGAGAGAGAGAGAGAGAGAGAGAGAGAAGAAAGAAAGAAAGAGAGAAAGAAAGAAAGAAAGAAAGAAAGAAAGAAAGAAAGAAAGAAAGAAAGAAAGAGAGAGAGAGAGAGAGAGAGAGAGAGAGAGATACAGAGAGAGAGATACAGAGAGAGAGAGAGAGAGAGAGAGAGAGAGAGAGAGAGAGAGAGAGAGAGATACAGAGAGAGAGATACAGAGAGAGAGATACAGAGAGAGAGAGAGAGAGAGAGAGAGAGAGAGAGAGAGAGAGAGAGAGTGAGAGAGAGAGAGAGAGAGAGAGAGAGAGAGAGAGAGAGAGAGAGAGAGAGAGAGAGATATGGGGAAGGAGAGAGACAAGAGACAAGAAAAACAAAGACAATGTTAGACATTTTCTCATTCAGTCACATTGTCACATGAGTGTGAGTGAGTGGACTGCATAGTAGATGAAAATCAGAGTGGTGTATTTCACTGATCATGGCATGTGTGTGCCAGTGTGTGGAGGAGGACTGTCTATCTATCAGACAGTGACAGTGATGTGATCCCTCTCAAGAGAGCAGCAGTAGACTAGTAAGTAAACACCACACACACACACACAGAGAAAATGAGAGCAGTAGGACCACACAGCCCAGATACAGTACCGATAGTCAGAGATTACCTAATTGAAAGACAGAGCAAATCAAGGAGGCAGTCAGGGTGGAAGAGAGAGAGATGGATGGAGGGATGGAGGGGGAAGGGAGCAGAGGGATACATCAACTGACTCAGTAAAGTGACATGACAGTCAGAGCATAGAGAGAGAAAGGAAGAGGGGGAGAGAGAGCGAGAGAGAGAGCGAGAGAGAGAGAGAGAGAGAGGAGAGAGAGAGAGAGAGAGAGAGCGAGAGAGAGAGAGAGAGAGAGAGAGAGAGAGAGAGAGAGAGAGAGAGAGAGGGGGGGGGGGGGGGGCAGAGAGAGGGAGAGTGAGAGAGAGGAGAGGAGGTCTACTCCATAGTGGGCTGATATTACTGTATTATCATAGCTATCATAGCAACAGTACTAAGATTAGGTCATACAACGACCACAGAGGACCTTTACAGTCCAGTGCACTCCGCTGGAGTCACGAGTCAACGATTTATAGTAGTCAGACACTGTGGGACAAAGACAGCTCTATATCAACATGTACCTCCAATCCCTGGGTTTAACAATCAAATCATCCATGGTGGGTGTGATTGTAAGAGAAGTGCTGTGTGCATTAGTAGCCATTGAGTAGTGAAGTCACTCTCTATCTCCCTTCAATCAAATGGCTACTACTGCAGAGAGCTCAATCTGCACTGACACAACACAGATGAATAATGGTTCGATCTTCTTACATTCAATCTAGATTCACTGCTGAATTATTATTATTATTATTAGTATTATTATTATTATTATTTTGCTATAGTTCAATTACTACTACTATTACACATATATTACAAAGTAACTACTAGTCTGACAGACTGAAGGAAAGAGTGTATACCACATAGGTGGTGTTAATACACTTCTTAACTTCAGCTGAATCTGCCATATAGGCTATTTCTCAGAAGTCTCTTTAAACTAGTATGGATTGATTTAGTGATTAGTCTGAGGGTCTCAATCATCTGTTTGCTTATATCTTTATTGGCTCCTAAAGGACACTGATGTTGTCTACCTCAATACATTACTACTCATCATTTGGATTGAAGCCAAAACCCTCTGTACATAAAGTGAGTCTGAGTGTCAACCCGACCCAAAACAGAAGGTATGTTGCTGTCTGTCATCACAGATTGGGTGTCTACTCTTGAGGAATGTCCTCCACCCAGACCACCCTGATTCCTCCCATGCCTTTCTGTCTGTCTGTCCCTCTGTCTCTGGCCTGAGTAGGCCTACACCTGCACTGACACCTACTCCTGTCTGTCTGTCTGTCTGTCTGTCATACCACATACACACAGCAGATTAGTGTTGGTGAGTCACTCCAAACAGAGAGACAGAGAGAGAGAGAGAGCGAGAGAGAGCGAGAGACAGAGAGAGAGAGAGCGAGAGAGAGCGAGAGAGAATACCACCTAACTGGTCAGACTCACTCCAAAAAACACATACTTCTCCTAGTCTCACTGGGGAGACCTGACCAAAAAGCAGCTTCATTACTTATGAGAAAAATGAATGAGAGAAGGAAGATGAAGGATGGGCAGAAATAGTCATCAGATATCCTGAGGCATTCCTTATCATCTGTTTATACATGTCTGTCTGTATTTATCATTATAACAAAAGCTTATAGCACATCTGAACAAGGCTGTCTTTGGTCAGTCCATCACTGACTGATGGACTGACTGACCAGGCAACTGTAGCTCACTCAGCCAGGTGCCTAAAACCTAATAAGACCACTTATTTTTTCCATAGCAACACTAAACTAAGCACACTCCCCAATACACCACCACACTGCAGTATTAAAGACAATACTTGCGGGGTTTGTGCGGAGGTCAATGCGGGGGTGCGGGAGGGATGTGTGTGTGTGTGGCTGTGTGGCTGTGTGTGTGTGTGTGTGTGTGTGTGTGTGTGTGTGTGTGTGTGGTGGGGGCGCATGGTAACGCCTTTTCTTTACGCTTAAATTTGAGGAGAAAAGCCAAGTGTTGAGGCAGCGGTGACATTGTGACCCAACCACCGCCTGAAACTGTCACAGGCAGACAGACACACTAGCAAGCTCCCCCGGCCAAAATATTAGTGCGTCCGCTAACGGGAGCTATACGAAAGATTCCCATTCTACAACCTGCAACACCATACCACCCGACAAAGCCATGAAGCCAAACGCCAACCACACCTCGAGCATGATGTATGAATAATGATTAGAGGATTCATTATTGCATTTAACCTAATGATAGACTCAATGGACCACATTATAGAGAGCGCATATCATTTAGCCTTGTAGCTAGCTTTGGGGTGGTCAGTCACTAATGTGGGTTAAATAATAACCTAATAAGAATATTAAGAATATTACTAATAATAATAGGTTAATAATACGAATAGTTTACGGATAAGAAGACCTAATAGCGTTATAATAATAGCCTTATAATAAACCCTTAATAAAGCAACTTATATACAACTGCTTGCATTCTCTTGTCTAACAGCTTACAATATTGTCGGTTTGCTGTGTGATCGTTTTGTACCATTCCTGGGCCTGCATGCTAACCGGAGGGCCAGGCTGCACGCCGCTGGAAGGTCCCCTATCGGGTGTAATTTTCGGTGTTATGCCACCCGCATTTAGACTAACCTAGCTAGGTTAGCAAGTAGCCAACACTAATGAAATATGATACGTCGCCGTGCAGGATATTAGACTATCTACGACTGAATTAGAGTTGGCTATTGGTAACTAAATATCTCACCTTCACAATGTTCTCAGAGACGTGGATAAGTCTAGGGCTCGAAGAAGAATGAAATAAGGCGGTTTCTCCGTTTTTTCCTGACTTATATGAGGTGCGAGGAGTGTACCGCAAATGCGGCTTTTATCATTCACCGCTCTCTCAGTCGAAGCCGCACACACACATTCTACTGATCATAAAACAGACAGACAGAAGGGTGAGGGCAAAGCGCCGGCTTCAGTGCAGCACAAGCGCTTCCTGTCTGTACACCAATAAAAAAAGAACGTCAATTTATGTCCCGCCTTAAGAATAGAGTCTTCGAATGAAAATCTACAACTGCTGTGAATCCCCGCCCATTGAATGAGACGATCCCGTCCCACCCCTTCACTGGCACAGCTGCAGGCGACAACAAATGGGATATCGAGAGATCCCAATTGTCACAAATTCTAACCAATCAGACAAAAGATTGGGCAGGCCCATCAGTCTAACGGACGTGTGGAATGCCCAACTGGAGTAAAGTAGCAGGTGCCAATGCAGTATTCTCGCGGTGGAGTAGGGAGATTTGCGCGCTCTTTGTTGATGAAAGCATCCCCTGTCTGTCACTCGGAGTGGGACGGAATAGTCCCTTGACATTGATCTAAGGTCGGTTTTGGGTTTACTTTAATGGTTAATGTTAGGGTTCGGAGAAAGTACTAAGCTGATCTTAGACCTGTGCATAAGGACTTTCTATTGGAAAAGCCGGGCTACTAAAAGAGGTGACCGCCCCAGATTCCTACTAACAGTTTACGTCTCCGAGTCTTAAGAATCCTGTGTTGATGTCTGGCTGGCGTCTGACCGACCACACCGACAACTGTAATGTAATGGCGGCAGTCTTTTGCAGATATGCAGGCCTATGCACCTTTCCATTGAGCAAATAAATTAGACATGTATTTGTCAATGAGCGAATCTGAGACTCAAGTACAAAATAAACCAGAATCGACTCATATCAATCAATGTGTTTTATTTGCTCTATAGCGCCATTCTTTTTCACATGGAATCGCTTTCTGCCACAAACAGTAGTGAAATTACATTTTTTTGTGATACAACAGAGAATGATGGGAAACGTATATAGTGGTATCTGGAGAAAAATAAATAAAAGAGCACAGCTAGTAGCAAACCGATTCCACTTGTAACCTACATCCCAACAGACCTTGACCTGAAATATCATAATTTTTCTCTGGAATCTAATAAAGCAACCAACCAGGAAGTCATCAAGTAATCCATCTGGCTATGTTTTTGTTGTGTGGGATGCATAAAAAAAATGACTAACACAGAGGTCAGAGGTCAGAGTGCTGGTGGTCTGGGTTCAAGTTACCCCCCATAGGAAGTGGAGCAGTCGGGACCTACCATTCACCTATAAATAGAACTCGGTAGCCATGGAGACATAGGAAAATAAGGAAAGACATGGAAGTTGAATAAATGTCAATAACACCAACCATAACCGATCAATATGGTTGTAAATCATATAATGGAATCTGCTTCTAAAAAGTGAAATATCCATGTTTCCTGTTCAAAAGGTCAGTGTGTGTGAAGTGCTACTTTCCATATACAGTATGTGACGTCTTAAAATGCCATTTCAATAGCCATTTCAGTGTGCTTTCACAGTGCTTTGTATGTATGTGATATTTGCCTTTGAGTTAATCCATAGTGTCGACTTCTGTGCAAAGATGCAAGTAAAAGTTTCAGAGTCCTTGTAGTAGGTAGACCAATACAACCCTATTGTATCATCTAGCGGTCAAGACAATTGGTCAACACTTTACATTAAGCTATATCATGTAGATTCAGTTGTGCATGGTAACTGCAGGTAAGGTGCATAACCCAATGATTTTGAATTGTAATACTGCAAAAGGAAACTGACTAGATTCTATTTGAAATAATGACTTAGTTATTATGTAATACCACATGGCAGTTTAACTTTATGTAAAGTGTGACTAAATATTGTGGTAGTAACTGCATAGAAGTTAGAACTCCTTATCTCTCAATAACATCAGTATACATATTTAGGAAACCATCACTTTTAGAAGAGTTACACGATTCAACAAAATAGACATGCAATAAAAAAAAACTATTTTGAACATTGCAAATGGTGTGCTAGTTACAGAATAATGGCTTACACTTATTTTTGAAGGCACCACCCAATGCATTAGTCTCCCACATAGATAGTGTGAGACAGACACCAACCAAAGCAGAACCACAGAATTCCGGATTAGTCATCCATTCTAATTCTATGAACAGAACCTTTCTCAGAGAACAGAATGTCACAGAAATTCAATTCCGCCTCAGGTGGTTTGTCAGTGCAGTTGTGAGCCCTCACAGTTTACAGTCAGAACAGGAAGACGTAGGGAGTGGTCAGGGAGCTTTTCCATACAGTGAGGGAAAAAAGGATTTGATCTCCTGCTGATTTTGTACGTTTGCCCACTGACAAAGAAATGATCAGTCTATTATTTTAATGGTAGGTTTATTTGAACAGTGAGAGACAGAATAACAACAAAAAAATCAAGAAAAACGCATGTCTAAAATGTTATAAATTGATTTGCATTTTAATGAGGGAAATAAGTATTTGACCCCCTCTCAATCAGAAAGATTTCTGGCTCCCAGGTGTCTTTTATATAGGTAATGAGCTGAGATTAGGAGCACACTCTTAAAGGGAGTGCTCCTAATCTCAGTTTGTTACCTGTATAAAAGAGACCTGTCCACAGAAGCAATCAATCAATCAGATTCCAAACTCTCCACCATGGCCAAGACCAAAGAGCTCTCCAAGGATGTCAGGGACAAGATTGTAGACCTACACAAGGCTGGAATGGGCTACAAGACCATCGCCAAGCAGCTTGGTGAGAAGGTGACAACAGTTGGTGCAATTATTCGCAAATGGAAGAAACACAAAAGAACTGTCAATCTCCCTCGGCCTTGGGCTCCATGCAAGATCTCACCTCGTGGAGTTGCAATGATCATGAGAACGGTGAGGAATCAGCCCAGAACTACACGGGATGATCTTGTCAATGATCTCAAGGTAGCTGGGACCATAGTCACCAAGAAAACAATTGGTAACACCCTACGCCATGAAAGACTGAAATCCTGCAGCGCCCGCAAGGTCCCCCTGCTCAAGAAAGCACATATACATGCCCGTCTGAAGTTTGCCAATGAACATCTGAATGATTCAGAGGAGAACTGGGTGAAAGTATTGTGGTCAGATGAGACCAAAATGGAGCTCTTTGGCATCAACACAACTCGCCGTGTTTGGAGGATGAGGAATGCTGCCTATGACCCCAAGAACACCATCCCCACCGTCAAACATGGAGGCGGAAACTTTATGCTTTGGGGGTGTTTTTTTACTAAGGGGACAGGACAACTTCACCGCATCAAAGGGACGATGGACAGGGCCATGTACCGTCAAATCTTGGGTGAGAACCTCCTTCCCTCAGCCAGGGCATTGAAAATGGGTCGTGGATGGGTATTCCAGCATGACAATGACCCAAAACACACAGCCAAGGCAACAAAGGAGTGGCTCAAGAAGAAGCACATTAAGGTCCTGGAGTGGCCTAGCCAGTCTCCAGACCTTAATCCCATAGGAAATCTGTGGAGGGAGCTGAAGGTTCGAGTTGCCAAACGTCAGCCTCGAAACCTTAATGACTTGGAGAAGATCTGCAAAGAGGAGTGGGACAAAATCTCTCCTGAGATGTGTGCAACTACAAGAAACGTCTGACCTCTGTGATTGCCAACAAGGGTTTTGCCACCAAGTACTAAGTCATGTTTTGCAAAGGGGTCAAATACTTATTTCCCTCATTAAAATGCAAATCAATTTATAGCATTTTTGACATGCGTTTTTCTGGATTTTTGTTGTTGTTATTCTGTCTCTCACTGTTCAAATAAACCTACCATTAAAATTATAGACTGATCATTTCTTTGTCAGTGGGCAAACGTACAAAATTAGCAGGGGATCAAATACTTTTTTCCCTCACTGTACGTACAGTGGGGGAAAAAAGTATTTAGTCAGCCACCAATTGTGCAAGTTCTCCCACTTAAAAAGATGAGAGATGCCTGTAATTTTCATCATAGGTACACGTCAACTATGACAGACAAATTGAGAATTTTGTTCTCCAGAAAATCAAATTGTAGGATTTTTAATGAATTTATTTGCAAATTATGGTGGAAAATAAGTATTTGGTCACCTACAAACAAGCAAGATTTCTGGCTCTCACAGACCTGTAACTTCTTCTTTAAGAGGCTCCTCTGTCCTCAACTCGTTACCTGTATTAATGGCACCTGTTTGAACTTGTTATCAGTATAAAAGACACCTGTCCACAACCTCAAACAGTCACACTCCAAACTCCACTATGGCCAAGACCAAAGAGCTGTCAAAGGACACCAGAAACAAAATTGTAGACCTGCACCAGGCTGGGAAGACTGAATCTGCAATAGGTAAGCAGCTTGGTTTGAAGAAATCAACCGTGGGAGCAATTATTAGGAAATGGAAGACATACAAGACCACTGATAATCTCCCTTGATCTGGGGCTCCACGCAAGATCTCACCCCGTGGGGTCAAAAATGATCACAAGAACGGTGAGCAAAAATCCCAGAACCACACGGGGGGACCTAGTGAATGACCTGCAGAGAGCTGGGACCAAAGTAACAAAGCCTACCATCAGTAACACACTACGCCGCCAGGGACTCAAATCCTGCAGTGCCAGACGTGTCCCCCTGCTTAAGCCAGTACATGTCCAGGCCCGTCTGAAGTTTGCTAGAGTGCATTTGGATGATCCAGAAGAGGATTGGGAGAATGTCATATGGTCAGATGAAACCAAAATATAACTTTTTGGTAAAAACTCAACTCGTCGTGTTTGGAGGACAAAGAATGCTGAGTTGCATCCAAAGAACACCATACCTACTGTGAAGCATGGGGGTGGAAACATCATGCTTTGGGGCTGTTTTTCTGCAAAGGGACCAGGACGACTGATCCGTTTAAAGGAAAGAATGAATGGGGCCATGTATCGTGAGATTTTGAGTGAAAACCTCCTTCCATCAGCAAGGGCATTGAAGATGAAACGTGGCTGGGTCTTTCAGCATGACAATGATCCCAAACACACCGCCCGGGCAATGAAGGAGTGGCTTCGTAAGAAGCATTTTAAGGTCCTGGAGTGGCCTAGCCAGTCTCCAGATCTCAACCCCATAGAAAATCTTTGGAGGGAGTTGAAAGTCCGTGTTGCCCAGCGACAGCCCCAAAACATCACTGCTCTAGAGGAGATCTGCATGGAGGAATGGGCCAAAATACCAGCAACAGTGTGTGAAAACCTTGTGAAGACTTACAGAAAACGTTTGACCTGTGTCATTGCCAACAAAGGGTATATAACAAAGTATTGAGAAACTTTTGGTATTGACCAAATACTTATTTTTCACCATAATTTGCAAATAAATTCATTTAAAATCCTACAATGTGATTTTCTGGAATTTATTTCTCTCATTTTGTCTGTCATAGTTGACGTGTGCCTATGATGTAAATTACAGGCCTCTCTCATCTTTTTAAGTGGGAGAACTTGCACAATTGGTGGCTGACTAAATACTTTTTTTCCCCACTGTAAATGTACTGCATTGAAGTGACAGTTGTACATTTCAGGTCCTCAGTACATGCTTCCAGTGGTCATTGCAGTCCAACAGGTTTACGGTCCATTTACAGTCCCAGTTTAGGGTGGTCTGCCAAGGCCTGGACACTTCCAACAACGTCACCTTAAAGGTAGACTCAGCTAAATTACGTTGCCACGAGCAGCACTGCAGCTATTGAGATGAGTGAGATGCAAGAATTCACTATCACAGTCACACACACAGGTGAAAGTAGATTCAATTTCTTCCCAGTACGGGACCTCCTATGTGCACACGCTTAATCACAGAATGACATATAGAATCCCTATTAATTCATTAGGATCTCTGCGGGCGTAGTCGTAAAGATTTGTTATTTCACTTTTTTAATGTATTACCTTTTATTGTGGCATAAACCACCAGTCATGATGTTTGAATGGAAAGAGACACCTGTTACACAAAACACCACAAAGTTGAATGACATTTTGGTGATTGTCATTAGGCCAGAATTTATGCATCCACTGCTGTCTGCACGCGTCTTGGTGTCAGCCATTCATCTCTGCCTTGGCAACATTTTGTCGAACCACATGGCATTTTGGAGTGTAAGCTATACCACCCGTTTTCAAGTCCATTCGCTCATTTTTCATGCCTCTGACATACGGTAATGATAAATAATGGTGTAATAGCCTACAGTTTTCTTGACATTTTGTTTTAATTATTGTGATAGGCTCATGTTTTACCGATACGGCGTACCCCCACTATTTATTTTGCCGGGACACCGTACCGGACCATACCGCCTTACCTTCACCCCTGGTCACACACAGTATCTGCGCATGCGCCACGGGTTCGATCACGCTGTTAGAGCGTGGTAAGTACGAGACCAAAACAGCTGAGACGTTTAGCCTCACACTTCAACGCTCTTAGTTGTTTGCGGAAATTGACCCACTATGCTGTTTACTTTCTGCATCTACGTCATATCGCTGAGTCTACCTTTAACATCTGATTCCAAAATCAAGGAAGAAATCCCACTTCCACCTTAAAATTCATCCAAATATACAGTATTCAGCAAATTAACTAAATAAAGAAAATACAGAGGAAAATTCTACAAAGTTAAATGTTTGAGGAACACAGAATCTCAGGTGACAGAATCTCATATTCAAGACATCAGAGGTAAACATGAACATAATATTGTCCCTTTAGCTGGGTACTGTAGAATAAAAAAATAACATAAGGTAACATTTTAATCGAAGTTCTGCTTATAAAGTACTTATAAACCTTTGTTTGTTAACCATAGTTAACCATATTAAACATATATTCATTAGTTTAGAAGTAGACCTTCAAATAACATGTTACCAAACTATGCACTCATATGGTTTTGTGCTGACACTGCACACAGTTGAACATGCAAATGTTTGATTAAATAAAGCAAATAGATAATAGTCTTACATTATAAATACAGAATAACAACATAAAGTACAGTACAAGTCAAAGAAACCACTTAAAATCGCTGCTTATTTTCAGCTGTTTCTCTGTATCCATTTAGTTACACATCAGCCCTAACACGTAGTCTAACACAACAGACCTCTGGCTCAAACCTTAACAGAACACAAATTACTTACCAGAATCAAAAACATATCAATAATGCCTTGTCATGGAATTCAGTTCATAAGAAGCATCCCTCAATGTGTAGATATACTCCGTTTTATCTCATTCTGTCACACAGTATTGAACATACACAGGTTAGAAGTTACTCTTAGGCACAGTTCTAGGATCAGCTTAGCCTCTCCAAAACCTCACCTTCACCATTAGGGGCAGAAAAGCTAAACTTACCATAGCTCAGTGTCTAGGGGGCAGCTTCACCTTACTCCCATGTGCCCAGTGTGAGTTGTAACTGAACCAGAGCTGCAGTTACAGACTGAAGCCACGAGGGGTCAGTGTTGTATGTGTGATCAGTTAGGTGCTGGAGCCAGTGGTAAATGTAGCGGTTGGTTGATGGGCCAGGTCTGAGACAGACGGGTTCATAATGATTCTGAAAGATCGCTGGGTCCAAATCAGCCAACTCAGTCAGAGTAGCAGCAGCCCATCTACCCCTTTCAATGACACTTCACTCTCGCTCTGTTTCCCTCTTTCTCTGTCTATCCCTCTCTCTCCTCTGTCCTATCTTTCTGTCCTTTTCTCTCTCTGTTTGACTGTATACAGTATCTCTCTTTCCGTTTGTCTCTCGCCGTCTATGTCGTGTCCTCTGTTCCTCTTTCTACACCTCTCTAAACTTCACTCTCAATGTTGTCCTTTTCCCTAAATCTAGTACTTACCTTTATCTTGCCTGTCTCTTTCTGCCTCTCTCTCCCTCTGTCTCTCCCTGACTTCCGGTGGATCCCGGGTCACTTCATGTTCCCTCTGCCTGTCGCCTCCCTCTCCCCCCGGGTTAGTTGGTGTGGGGGTGTTGTGAGAGGGAGGGTCGGCGGGTCAGGGGGGAGGGGCAGCCGCCAGGGTTGCCCTCAGGGTCATTGTCAGGGGAGACGAGCTGCAGAGCTACTTCGTTCTCGTAGCAGAAGGAGGAGCGTGAGCCCTGGATGTACTTCTGCTCGGCCAACTCTTTAGCGCTGCACGAGGGTGTGCTGGGAATCTCGTAGGTCCGGTGGAAGAAGGAGTAGTCCACCTGGAGAAGAAAAACAGAGGGGTCACTGGATAAGAGTGTCTGCTGAATGGCTAAAATGTTGACATAAAGGGATAAGAAAAAGTAACGATGAAGCCAGCGGATCAGAAACTCTTTCCCCTTCTGTTTCTATATCCCTCTCCCCGCTCTTACCTGGTAACAGTTCTTCCTCTCGAAAAGCACGGGTTCGAAGCGGTGACCCCAGAGGATCTCGGAGGCGAGGTAGGAGCTGCGACACTGTGTAGTCATGGCTGTGGCCTCCACCATACCCTCCAGAATGACCACCACCTCCAGCTCCGCGTCGTCCTCCAGCGTCCGACGGTCCATCTCGAAAAACGGCGACTCATCGTTGATCTCGTGGACGATGGTTACCGGGGAAACCAGGAAGATGCGGTCGGTTCCCGTATCGAAGCCCACGTTGATGTCCTCGTTGTCCAGCGGGAGGAACTCTCCCTCTGGGGTCACCCTCGGCTGGGGGAGGAGGGGGGGAAGAACAGGGGTGGAGAAAGGGAAGACAGAGGGTATGAGGTTAATGATTAAGTGCTTAGTTTTTACATTGTTTACAGGAACATTGTGCATAGTTCAGTTCAATCTTAAATATTGCCAAAGCCTTAAGTGTTATGTTACACAGAAAGCACTCGCCTGCCTATATTTTTGGGCTGCACCAGTCTGCAACCATACTCCGCAGGCCTAGGCTTACTACCCAACCTTTTTCCTGAGTCAATCCCCAGCCTCAGCATTGAGGAATACAATTCTGCCATGAGCCCCCAAAACTCAAAGCTGCCCCATCTGAACTTTGACATGGTCAAGCTTTTAAAAATATCTAAATGTCACTCTCTTCACCTCCCTGCTCTAGAGCTTTACAACCCACAGGACAATGAAAGCAGTGGTAGGTAAGGGCCACATGAAACACAATAGATACAGACAGGCAGACAATACGTCAGAACACACACCACCACGCAAACTGTCACCAAAATTACTAACAGATGGCCAGACAAGAGTACTATCTGTATACAGTACACAGAAAGAACCAGACACACACACACCCACATACACACACATTGGTTTTGAGTTAAAGAATCCTGGGGAAATTAATCCCTTGGTAAATCTTCTAAACCCCTGGAGAATAAAACAAGCTCTCATTAACCACAGACATCAGAGTACAGTCCAGATGGCCTCACCAATACCACTCTCCCTCTCCACTGCTCTCTCTCTCTCTCTCTCTCTCTCTCTCTCTCTCTCTCTCTCTCTCTCTCTCTCTCTCTCTCTCTCTCTCTCTCTCTCTCTCTCTCTCTCTCTCTCTCTCTCTCTCTCTCTCTCTCTCTCTCTCTCTCTCTCTCTCTCTCTCTCTCTCTCTCTCTCTCTCTCTCTCTCTCTCTCTCTCTCTCTCTCTCTCTCTCTCTCTCTCTCTCTCTCTCTCTCTCTCTCTCTCTCTCTCTCTCTTCTCTCTCTCTCTCTCTCTCTCTCTCTCTGTCAATACAGTTCCTGATGTGTCCTGCCTCTTCTACTGTTTACACCCCCTTCAGTCTCTTTGCTCCCTTCTTTCATCCCTCAACCTATCTTCTTCACTCTCTCCTTTCTTACCTTCAGTAGCTGTGCACGTACGTGTGCCTCTACCAGGTGGCTCCTGCGTAGGTTCCCCACCCTCCACATCATGCAGAGTTTCCCGTCTCTCAGCGCCACCACTGCCGTGTCAGAGAACAACAGTGTCTCGTTACGCTTCTTGGGCTTAGCGATCTTCACCATGACCGCCCCGATGATGAAGGCGTCAATGATGCAGCCCACAATGCACTGCAAGACGACCGCCATCACCGCCAGGGGGCAGGCCTCGGTCACGCTGCGGAAGCCGTAACCGATGGATGTCTGCGTCTCCAGGGAGAACAGGAAGGCCGCCATGAAGCTGTTCACCTGGACGAAACACGTTTCCTCCACTTCCACCACCGCCCCTGCCCCGGACTCATCTCCTCCCGAGCTGGGGTTGAGGCGGATGGCGAAGTCCCCGTGCGCGGCGGCAATGAGCCAGAAGGCAAAGCCAAAGAGCAGCCAGGAAAGGAGGAAGGAGAGGCAGAAGATGACGAGCATCCAA